>NW_027364001.1:92500-125000 GCF_046119375.1 Phyllobates terribilis | reverse complement strand
TAGAGTCAAGGAATATTTACATGCAAATGATGATATTACTCTCCAAGTGTATATTTTTTTAGGCGAGTTCATAGTAAATGCTTTGCCTTTTTGACATGTGATCAACTAAAGAACAAGAAAGATTTAGGACCTCCCCTATACAGAAACGGAAAATAGTTTGGAGGACTTGCATGTCCTTTTTTATTTATTATGAGAAAATCATAAAAGATCCCGTTTTTTAACCATGCTGTGACTTTCTGCTGAGGGAGAGGGAGAGAGCTGCCCTATTCAGAGTCTGTAATAAGACCTACTGACAAAAGTGTTGAAGATACAGTCTAATGTGAATTAACAATGAAAAAAAGTTAATTTAACAAATGGCTTGTATTTTTTAATACAAACTTTTTTTGTGTTTACAGCTCCTTTAAAGGGAATCTGTCATCAGGTTTTTGCCACCTAATCTGAGAGCAGCATAATGTAGGGTTAGAGGCACTGATTCCAGTAATGTGTCACTTACTGGGCTGCTTAGTGTTGTTTTGATAAAATCATTGATTTGTCAGAAGGTAATTATTACTAGATGACTAGTAAGTTCTGTAGGACCCCACCCCCATCACTGATCAGTAGATTTCTGTGTACACTGAGCATGGGCAGAAAGCTGCCAATCAGTGGTGTGGGCGGGGCTATACAGAGCGCAGCATTCAGAGAGCTGCTAGATCTGCAGCAGATAAAACGGTGATTTTCTCAAAATGACAACAAGCAGCTGAAAAAGTGACACATCGCTGGAATCAGGGTATCTGCCCCAATATTGTGCTGCTCTCAGATGGGGCAGCACAATTAATATTATGCCAAATTAATTTCCCGTGAACTATCACATGATCTATCACGGGGATCATGTGACATGTCACGTGATAAATCAGGTGTGTGGAGGGGGCCCTTGCTACTCTTAATCCACCGATGAGTGAGACTAATACTGTACAACCAAATTGGCTCAGCACAAAAGGTTTCTTCAGATGTGGAGCCAATCGGTGCAAAGCGTGTCTACATGCGGTTAAAACAGATAGTTTTATGTCCTTAAGTAATGATAGAGAATATAAAATTCATGATTTCCTCAATTGTAATTCATCAGGGGAGTCCCTGTGGATTTTCACATTGGATACCACAGGGGTTAAATTCAAGACAGGATCTGATACTGCAGTATTAAGAAATATAATTCTGCATTTATTTCCATGCATGTACACTGGGTACGGAAAGTATTCAGACCCCTTTACATTTTTCACTCTTTGTTTCATTGCAGCCATTTGGTAAATTCTAAAAAGTTCATTTTTTTCTCATTAAAGTCCACTCTGCACCCCATCTTGTCTGAAAGAAAACAGAAATGAAGAAATTTTTGCAAAATTTAATAAAAAAGAAAAACTGAAATATCACACGGGCATAAGTATTCAGACCCTTTGCTCAGTATTGAGTAGAAGCACCCTTTTGGGCTAGTACAGCCATGAGTCTTCTTGGAAATGACGCAACAAGTTTTTCACACCAGCATTTTGGGATCCTCTGCCATTCTTCCTTGCAGATCCTCTCCAGTTCCGTCAGGATGAATGGGAAACGTTGGTGGACAGCCATTTTCAGGTCTCTCCAAAGATGCTCAATTGGGTTTAGGTCAGGGCTCTGGCTGGGCCAGTCAAGAATGGTCACATAGTTGTTCTGAAGCCACTCCTTTGTTATTTTAGCTGTGTGCTTAGGGTCATTGTCTTGTTGGAAGGTGAACCTTTGGCCAAGTCTGAGGTGCAGAGCACTCTGGAAGAGGTTTTCATCCAGGATATCTCTGTACTTGGCCGCATTCATGTTTCCTTCAATTGCAACCAGTCGTCCTGTCCCTGCAGCTGAAAAACACACCCATAGCATGATACTGCTGTTATGATCTGCTACAAGAACTAAGGAAAGAGAGGAAATCTGTCCATACAATAGGACTAAGCTGATTCCTTACGATGCAGCGGGCAACCTGTTCCTTGCAAACAGACCCGCCTATGTCCGCGGCTAATCTGAACACAGACCTATAGATTAAAGGGAGGGGTCCCTAAAAGAACTAAGGACTGGGACAAAACTGGACACCTCCTGGCAGAAGTAGTAGCAGAAGAAGACAAACAGACAAAAGTACTTAGTGGTCCAAGGACCAAACAAACTAGAGAGATACAGTAGGTACAAAGCACCTGGCTAGATTAAGAGTCAAAGTAACACTGAAGTCCAGCAAAGCCTGAAGGGCGGAGCTGGAATAAATAGGCAGAAGGTCACATGACCACAAAATAGAAAAAACTAACAGGAGGGTTCTAACAACTGCCACCACCATGTTTCACTGTTGGGATTGTATTAGGCAGGTGATGAGCAGTGCCTGGTTTTCTCCACACATACCACTTAGAATTATCACCAAAAAGTTCTATCTTCGTCTCATCAGACCAGAGAATCTTATTTCTCATAGTCTGGGAGTCCTTCATGTGTTTTTGAGCAAACTCTATGCGGGCTTTCATATGAGGAGAGGCTTCCATCTGGCCACTCTGCCATAAAGGCCCAACTGGGGAAGGGCTGCAGTGATAGTTGACTATGTGGAACTTTCTCCCATCTCCCTACTGCATCTCTGGAGCTCAGCCACAGTGATCTTGGGGTTCTTCTTTACCTCTCTCACCAAGGCTCTTCTCCCACGATTGCTCAGTTTGGCTGGACGGCCAGGTCTAGGAAGACTTCTGGTGGTCCCAAACTTCTTCCATTTAAGGATTATGGAGGCCACTGTGCTCTTATGAACCTTGGGTAATGCAGAAATTCTTTTATAACCTTGGCTAGATCTGTGCCTTGCCACAATTCGGTCTCTGAGCTCCTTGGGCAGTTCGTTTGAGCTCATGATTCTCATTTGGTCTGACATGTAGTGTGAGCTGTGGGGTCTTATATAGACAGGTGTGTGCCTTTCCAAATCAAGTCCTATCAGTTTAATTAAACACATTTGGACTCCATTGAAGGAGTAGAACCATCTCAAGGAGGATCACAAGGAAATGGACAGCATGTGACTTAAATATGAGTGTCTGAGCAAAGGATCTGAATACTTATGACCATGTGATATTTCAGTTTTTCTTTTTTAATAAATTTGCAAAAAAATTCTATATTGCTGTTTTTTTCAGTCAAGATGGGGTGCTGAGTGTACTTTAATGAGAAAAAAATGAACTTTTTAGAATTTATCAAATGGCTGCAATGAAACAAAGAGTGAAAAATTTAAAGGAGTCTGAATACTTTCCGTACTCGCTGTATGTATCTATATAAACTGCTCCAAAAATAAAGGGAACACTTAAAACAACAGAATATAACTCCAAGTAAATCAAACTTCTGTGAAATCAAACTGTCCACTTAGGAAGCAACACTGATTGACAATCAATTTCACATGCTGATGTGCAAATGGAATAGAGGATAGATGGAAATTATTGGCAATTATCAAGACACCCTCAATAAAGGAGTGGTTCTGCAGGTGGGGACCACAGACCACATCTCAGTACCAATGCTTTCTGGCTGATGTTTTGGTCACTTTTGAATGTTGGTTGTGCTTTCACACTCGTGGTAGCATGAGACAGACTCTACAACCCACAGAAGTTGCTCAGATAGTGCAGCTCATCCAGGATGGCACATCAATGCGAGCTGTGGCAAGAAGGTTGGCTGTGTTCAGAGGCTGGAGGCGCTACCAGGAGACAGGCCAGTACACCAGGAGATGTGGAGGGGGCCGTAGGAGGGCAACAACCCAGCAGCAGGACCGCTACCTCCGCCTTTGTGAAAGGAGGAACAGGAGGAGCACTGCCAGAGCCCTGCAAAATGACCTCCAGCTGGCCACAAATGTGCATGTGTCTGCACAAACGGTTAGATACCGACTCCATGAGGGTGGTATGAGGGCCCGACGTCCACAGATAGGGGTTGTGCTCACAGCCCAACACCATGCAGGACGCTTGGCATTTGCCACAGAACACCAGGATTGGCAAAGTTGCCACTCGCGCCCTGTGCTCTTCGTAGATGAAAGCAGGTTCACACTGAGCACATGTGACAGACGTGACAGAGTCTGGAGACGCCGTGGAGAGTGACATCCTTCAGCATGACCGGTTTGGCAGTGGGTGAGTAATGGTGTGGGGTGGCATTTCTTTGGAGAGCCGCACAGCCCTCCATGTGCTCGCCAGAGGTAGCCTGGCTTCCATTAGGTACCGAGATGAGATCCTCAGACCCCTTGTGAGACCATATGCTGGTGCGGTTGGCCCTGGGTTCCTCATAATGCTGGACAATGGCAGACCTCATGTGGCTGGAGTGTGTCAGCAGTTCCTGCAAGATGGAGGCATTGAAGCTATGGACTGGCCCGCCCGTTCCCCAGACCTGAATCCGATTGAGCACATCTGGGACATCAGGTCTCGCTCCATCCGCCAACGTCACGTTGCACCACAGACTGTCCAGGAGTTGGCGGATGCTTTAGTTCAGGTCTGGGAGGAGATCCCACAGGAGACCATCCGCAACCTCATCAGGAGCATGCCCAGGCGTTGTAGGGAGGTCATACAGGCACGTGGATATATATATATATATATATATATATATATATATATGCCTTTTTGTCATTCTAGTAGTAGGGCCATAATTAAGACATGATTTGTTGAAACGTGTAGGTCTGTAAGCTATGATAGTTGCACATTTGCTGTATTCTTTGTGGAGCAGTGTTTTATATGGCTAATAAAAGCTAAGTTTTAATATTTTTTCTACTAAACAAACCTTTACGCTGGATCATTTGCACTTTTCCCTTGTCTGACTGCACTTACGTTTTGCCCTGGTACCACTTATCTGCATCTCCAGAAGTTTCCCATTTCTCTATTATACTCTTCAAATTACATTTTGAGACTTTCTCCTCCTGTTTTTGCACATATTTTTTTCCCTTCATCTGCACAGGTATCATTAATCTATCAACTATAATGGCCGTACCAGGTCCTGCAGGTCCTGTATCCCGTACACATGACGTGGGCAGTGCACGGCATGCCGCTAGTTTTTATTCTGAGTGCTCTTATATACGGTGGTAGTTTTACACAATGTTGAGCCTGTGATTTGCAGAGTGAAATGTCTGACTGCTAGAACAGAAGTATACGGCAGATTCTACAGCATGGATACATAAAGGACGTCCTGGGGGAATATACCTCCCTCCAACACTCGTCCAGTCCCTGCCTCACACTAGAGACATTTATAATAACTCCAGGACTATGGAGCTGGTCATTTTCTCATAATCTGTGGCCATTATTAGTGATCTCACATTGTACGGTAATATCACCCTGGAGGTTGTGATGTATTTAGTGTAATAGCGCCATCTAGAATATACAGTATATATCAGGCGATACCATGCTTACTATAGTTAGTCGTCTTCTGTGCCCTCTATAGCTATCTATTATACTTTATATTTCTTTATAATAATTTATAATAAATTACTCGATAGTTTTACAGCTTTATGATGTTTATTAATCTGCTGAAATGATAAAAGAAAGTCGAACCTTACAGTGGACACAGGTGGAAGTGACCTCCATGATGGTGTAGGCTGAGGTGGAGCAAGTATTTAGTCAGTGGGGGATCAAGATGACGAGTATTCCCCAGGGTTCCCTGTTATCAGGGAGGGACCCGGTGTATGCAATCAAAAGATCTTATCCTCTGACCGGCTTTGTGCCATCAACAGGTAATGATCCTCTGTCCGGCTGTGTGCCATCAACAGGTAATGACCATCCGGCAGTCTGACATCAACTGGTCATCACCCTCCAGCTGTGTGCAATCAACAGGTAATGACCATCCGGCAGTGCGCCATCAACAGGTAATGACCCTCTGGCTATGGCCATCAATAGGTCATCACCCTCCGGCTGTGTTCCATCAACAGGTAATGACCATCCGGCAGTGTGCCATGAACAGGTAATGACCATCCGGCTGTGTGCCATCAACAGGTAATGACCATCCGGCAGTGCACCATCAACAGGTAATGACCCTCTGGCTATGGCCATCAATTGGTCATCACCCTCCGGCTGTGTGCCATCAATAGGTAATGACCATCCGGCAGTGCGCCATGAACAGGTAATGACCATCCGTCTGTGTGCCATCAACAGGTAATTATCCTCTGTCCGGCTGTGTGCCATCAACAGGTAATGACCCTCTGGCTATGGCCATCAATAGGTCATCATCCTCCAGCTGTGTGCCATCAACAGGTAATGACCCTCTGGCTATGGTCATCAATAGGTCATCACCCTCCGGCTGTGTGCCATCAACAGGTAATGACCCTCTGGCTATGGCCATCAATAGATCATCACCCTCCGGCTGTGTGCCATCAAATGTTTTTATCTTCTGTCCAGTTTTGTGCCATCAAGAGGTAATGACCCTCCAGCTGTGGGCCATCAACAGGTCATCACCCTTCGGCATTTAGGCTTCTTGTCTTCTGTAAGATGCGATTCTTGAGTCTCCTGATGCTAAAAAATATTTAAAAAATCACCGATTAAACTAATAATCTATCTTGTACATAAGCATCACAATTTATAATCTATCTAGTGCATAAGTATGACAATTTAGCTCACAGAACATACACTATGGTAAAACATTAGACCCTACAAGCAGAAATTTGCTAAACTAACATAAATATAACTGACAAATCAGTAGAAAAATCGCTACCAATGGCACAGCTCTCTTCACATCAACCTGTAACCATAGTAGATAAGAAATAGAGGACAATGCTCATAGTCAGTTATCAACAATTCGGCATGGGGCATCCCACCAGAGACATTATAATATCTAGTAGATTATAGATGGCAATAGAATTTACCAACAAGCACATAGTACGCCAAACTCAAGTACATAGTATGCCAAACCTCGACACGTTTTCCTAAAATAGGTTCATCAGAAGCACATACTAGACAGTGATACTTAGCAAAGCGTTCATAGATATATGCGCCATATGATAAGGTGCTAAAGTGCAAGTGTGTGACAAAATATCCATGCGATTTCAGGTGCAATGCTGCATTGTATGTAGTAAGATGGTGCCCATCAGACAGCATGTATAGGACTAACCTGTGATGAAAACACGAGCAATGGGAAAGTTCAAGCAGTTGCCTTCTCAATCTTCCTCGCCTCTAAGACATCTAAGGAAACATCTTCTCCTCTTGATTTTGGGTTGAGGTGTTGTAGGCATTTCAGGCTCTGGCATTCTAGGTTCTGACATACTAGGTTCTGACATGGTAGGTTCTGGTGTTCTAGGTTCTGGTGCTCTTGGCTCTGGAATTCTGGGTTGTTGGCTTCTCTGAAAAATCAGTAACCTCTCTTTAAGCTCCGTTGAACTTCGAGCTCTTCTTCCTATATTGTTGTGAGGGATCATTCTGACCCAGACAATATCACTGAACGCCACTTTATAGTTGCAACTAGGAACCTTTTTCGCATACTGCGGTGCAGGAGCCATGGATGGAGTAGAACATTTGCCATTGGGCAGGACAGGTGTTCTCCTGGAGTCTTGCTTCTGAATCTGAGGGATGCAAATCGGCTCCTTACAAGCACTTTGTTCCTTCAGAATGGTTTTGTTCTCAGGAGTTTTCTGATTGTTTCACCAGGTTCAGACATTGCCCACTTGCTCAGGACAAGACTTAAGGCCAAATACTCTAGTATTGTCAGTAGTGTCATCACCGCAACAAAAACTGCGTCACGGAAGAGCCAAAGAGGAAGATTGATGGAAGCTTGATAGGTGCTTCTTCTGAGATCCACGGGTAGTGGGTCATCCTATAATAAAGAAAAAAAACATAATAAAGTCCTGTATATTTATACCCAATCCAGTCAAACAGAGAGCCCTTGTTATTATACAGTGATGGATACATTATCAAGCAACTTTCAGAAATATCCCATTGAGAAGATCAGGAAGAAGTTTGGGATTCACCTCCAGGGTCCATGGAATATTATTTACAGTTGGACTTTCATATGACGGACGGTCACGTGTCCAGTATGAGAAGTCCTGCAAGAGGCGATATTCTCATTAGCTGATCCTTGTGACCTCCATATTGATGAGAACATACTCGCCCTCAGTGTACTGTAATGTGGGGGGTAGAGCAACGTAAAGCACAGAAATGATAGGATGATACTCATCATCTCCAGAGGTCTCTCAGCACCAAGGTATGGTCAATGAGATACAAGCTGCAGATGGGCCGAGGCTTCTAATATACCCAGGGGTGACATCACAAAGCCCTCTGTGACATCATTGCACAGTTCTATCCATCATGTCACTGATACTTTGGACCTAACTAAATGTCTAAAAGAGAACCCTTCCACATGATTTCCAATCACGCAGCAGCTTCAGTTTTTCAAGAAAAGTTTAAAAAATATAATCTGTGCTGTGATTGGTCACAATGGCACATGAAGCAGAACGTCTTTAGATCTTTTAAAGGGAAAGTGTCAGCAATTTTTTTACAATTGTAAAATTGTAAAGTATTTATATTTATATATAAATACACATATATATTTAAAAAGGTTTTAATGGTATAAAATCTGAAAAAAATATTTTAACTCTTTTGATGTTTTCATCTTGTAAACACTAGGGGGAGCAGCTGCTGATATTTCCATGAAAACAGAATACAGCTAGCTCGCATTACGACTGCAGTAAAAGTGGGCGGGATCTGCTCACATGGGTGTGATGTCACTCCTCCCCTTCTGGGCGTTTGCAAAAAGGTAAATGAGACTGTAGTTTAGGATCACAGTGCGGAGCGATCACTGGTGACTGCAAAGTGATATATAAGGGACAACACCAAAGTCATTAATCACTACAAGGACAAGGCAGGAATGTGGGAGTCAGAGGGGTCACCCCACACTTATATCCCCTCTGACTGTCACTTCCTAAGCTCCTTTCCCTGCCATAACCTCTTATTCCCGCAGGTAAATTCTTACAGGACCCCCCTCCCCATCCCCTTCCCCTGCCGCAGCTGATTCTAAACGTCCTCCATATGTAATAATAGACAGGTACTCACCGGCAGCCTATGGTAATTCACAGGGTAGAACAGGGTACAGCACAGAAACAATATGGCGATCCTCATTGTCTCCAGGGGGTATCTCAGCACCAAGATATGGCCAATGAGATATGAGCTCCAGGTGGATGGAGCCCCCTTATATACCCCAAGGGTGACATCACAACGCCCTCTGTGACATCATCACCCACAACATTCCGTCACATGACATCACCCAGCACCAGCATCATGTGACCCAGCATAAATAGAAAGTCCTTGTTGGCTATAGCAACTATTCAAAACTAAGTTTAAACTTTTCCAACAGCTAAAGGCGGCTCTGTGATGGCAGTTTCTTCTTGTGGACGGTTGTGATAAATCTGCAGAACATCTACATAACGCGACATGTAGAAAATCCTGTCTTTTCCCCTCTGTTCTTCCTCTGGTGCTACAGAGACGGATAGAAGGAGCTTTTCCAGACCTTACAGTGCACAATATGGGACCTAATCACTGATATCCCAGATCTCCTCAGTACAAGCATACCGCCAACCTATGAGGACTAGAAAGAGGGCGAAACCATGCGGCACGCGTAGTCTGGCCACGCCCCTATCCACACCCCAAGCCACGCCCTTTTTATGCCTTGGCAGGAGGAGATGTCTGTACAAAGCGCAAGTTATCAAAAGGCTGAAGGAACACTTTATCAACATGAATGAAGGTTTTGAAGGGCATCCACTGTCCCGGCACTACCGGAAGTTCCACAACCAATCTTATAAGGACACTAAGTTTTGTGGGATCCGATTAGTCCCCAGAAAATGGAGGCGAGGTGATTACCTGAGATTAATGTCGCGGATGGAATCCAAATGGATCTTCACATTAAATAGCTTGGCTCTGAAGGGCCTTAATCACGAGAGTCAGCTGTATGCCTTCAACTCGCAGCGGTATATACTGTATGTATTTTTTATCCCAGTACCAATTGAACATTTACATTGCACTTTTATGAACCTCCTTATATTTTATCAATATAATATGTCTTTTGGATATATTCCTTTGAATCCACCTATTTTATATATGTATTTGTTTCTATACATTGATACCCCTATTGGAGATACTATATAATGTTTTTATTTTTCTCCTTCATTTTTTCCTTTTTATCTCTGGATGGTACTAAGTGCCGAATTTATACTATCCTGGTAATATACACTGATTAACAGACTGTTTTTTATAGCCATCAGAAATATAAGTATATAATTTTTATTCATTTTTAACTAATTGTGAAAGTTTGAACAAAGTCTTTTTTATTATTATTTTTTTCACACACAGTCTATTCTTATTGGAATTCTATCTTAGTTCTATTGCACCTCCATATGTCCTTTTGCACCGTCTTGTTAGTATTGGATCTTCCTCCATTTCTTTGGTTGTATTATCTTTGTGGGGGGCGTTTGGACTTTATTAGGTTACCAGTTTGACTACCAGCGAGAAGCTGACGAAGAGGAACTGTGAGTCCTCGAAACGCGTAGTTTTTTTTGGCCTATACAGGACATCGAAGGAGAAGGAGAGAGTCAAGGCACAGGGATAAGCCCTCCTGATATCCAGAAGATATATATAACCATATCATATTATTGATACAAAATATAAATGCACAGAGTCAATAAAATCATTTAAAAACACCAAACCCCATCCTTACTTTGCAGGATACCTATTCCAAAGGTGTATCTAGGTTTTCTGGCACCCGGTGCAGCAGGGGCTGGCTGGCACATTTTAGCCTGGGGGGCAAGCACACAGCAGTGGCCCATGAGTAGCGGCCCATCCTTAACATGTTTATTACCAGATGCATCATAAGCCTATATTCACACGACCGTATTGTCTAAGTGCTGCCCGTGAAAAAACCTGACAGCACTTGGACCAGTTCAGATGAGTGTTTGTAGTGGTCAGACATAGTACATATTATTCTTATGTATTACTTAATGTTGAGCGATACCTTCCGATATCGGGAAATATCGGATCGGATTGGATCGGACCGATACCCAAAAAGTATCGGATATCGCCGATTCCGATACCGGAAACCAATGCAAGTCAATGGGACGCTAATATCGGAATGCCATCCCAGCGTGAGAGAATTCTCCTGATTGTTTAAAAGCCGGCAGGCGGTAAAAAGCCGCCGTCTTTTAAACAATCACACAGCCCCATACTGCTTCCCCGCAGCCTCCCACCCCCCGATCCTGCGCTCCCCCCGCCACCTCACATCCCGATCGTAAGTTAGGACCGGGCGGGGAGCGCAGCACCAAGGAGCAGGGAGCGAAGGACCCAGGCGGGGAAGCCGGCAGGGAAAAGACTTCACCGCCGGCTTTCCCGTTTTGTGCTGCGCTCTCCCGCCGGTTATTTCAAATGAACAGCTGAGGTATCAGGTGATGCTGATCAGCTGTTCATTTGAAGTAGCTGCGGTGCCCTCAGAGGGTTCATGTGAGTTCATGCTTCACTGCATGAACTCACATGAACTTTCCCACGGCCGCACAGGTCAGCCTCACCTCCCAGACCATCAGACCCATCATGATTGGAGTGTGCGCGGGTGTCTGTGCGATGTGTGCGGGTGTGTGCGCGATGTCTGCGGGTGTCTGCGTGCAGGCAGACATAGGCCGATGTGACACTACTACTCACATCGGCCTTTGTCTGTCCCCCGTCCACTCGTGCCAGCAGGATCAGCTCGATGGGAGCAGTAGTTCCCATCAGCCTGATCCTGCTATTTAAACTGCCCCATATGTTATTTTTGCCCCTATACATCTTTTATGTTTTTAGGCCCCCCATATATTTTTTTTGTTTTTGGTCCCCAATAAATTTTAAATACATTTTTCATTGGTGGCCAGTGGTTACCTAAAATAAATTAGTTCATACATTACCTGATCGCCACCTAAAATAAAGTAAAAAATAAAAAACTACACCTATACTCACCTAGACACCGGTTTATGCAATGATGGGGCTGCTTTACGGCCCCGTCATTCTAGCGGCGGCAGTGGTTTAGAGCGGTCACATTTTATGTGGCTGCTCTAAACTGGAGATCTTCGTGGGACACTCGTGGACTACTACGGAGGGGTAAGGATAAGGTTGTGGTTTATTATTTTATATTTTATTACAGGTGATCGATGGCTTCGGGGAATTAGGTGTCTAGGTGAGTATAGGTGTAGTTTTTTATTTTTTACTTTATTTTAGGTGGCGATCGGCGGGGACAGGTAATGTATGAACTAATTTATTTTAGGTAACCACTGGCCACCAATGAAAAATGTATTTAAAATTTATTGGGGACCAAAAACAAAAAAAATATATGGGGGGCCTAAAAACATAAAAGATGTATAGGGGCAAAAATAACATATGGGGCAGCTAAAATAGCTACTGCTCCCATCGAGCTGATCCTGCTGGCACAAGTGGACGGGGGACAGACATAGGCCGATGGGAGTAGTAGTGTCACATTAGCCTATGTCTGCCTGCACGCAGACACCCGCAGACATCGCGCACACACCCGCACACATCGCACAGACACCTGCGCACACACCAATCATGATGGGTCTGATGGTCTGGGAGGTGAGGCTGACCTGTGCGGCCGTGGGAAAGTTCATGTGAGTTCATGCAGTGAAGCATGAACTCACATGAACCCTCTGAGGGCACCGCGGCTACTTCAAATGAACAGCTGATCAGCATCACCTGATACCTCAGCTGTTCATTTGAAATAACCGGCGGGAGAGCACAGCACAGAACGGGAAAGCCGGCGGTGTAGTCTTTTCACTGCCGGCTTCCCCGCCCGGGTCCTTCGCTCCCTGCTCCTTGGTGCTGCGCTCCCCGCCCGGTCCTAACTTACGATCGGGATGGGAGGTGGTGGGGGGAGCGCAGGATCGGGGTGGGAGGCTGCGGGGAAGCAGTATGGGGCTGTGTGATTGTTTAAAAGCCGGCGGCTTTTTACCGCCCGCCGGCTTTTAAACAATCAGGAGAATTCTCTCACGCTGGGATGGCTTTCCGATATTAGTGTCCCATTGACTTGCATTGGTTTCCGGTATCGGAATCGGCGATATCCGATACTTTTGGGTATCGGTCCTATCCAATCTGATACGATATTTCCCGATATCGGAAGGTATCGCTCAACACTACTCCTGACCCCACACATAAACTTCAGCTCATCCAGCACCATGACAACCAGCACAGCAGAGTCCTGCATCTGACGCGCCCCTGGGCCTGCTGTGTCACGCAGCGTCTCGCGCACGGGGCTTACCCGGAACCGGATCAGATGAGGGTTGTAGTGTCCGAGTGGCGGGGACCCGGTCCGTGCCCAGGGAGTCAACTCAGTGTGTGGCAGTCTTGATAGATGTTATTTGAGTGTCGACTACGCCACCCGTTGATTTGCAGCTATGGAGCTGCCGCTGCAGGGCAGACCGCTGAGGCCGGTGTAGAATTGTGCAGCGTGATAGTATAACCCCCAACGGGAGGGGTATGGCCTCAGGGCAGCCGACGTGGAAAATGGGGGTAGCAGGAACCACTCAGAGACGGTGCGGTGTAATTCAGGGTCTTTACTGGTAACAACGATAGACCCTCCCGGAGTACTTGCTAGCGAACGGGGCCTGGTCAGTCCTTGAGCAGATGGGATCTCCCCTGGCCAGGCGGAGTTGTAGGCCTCCCAAACTGACTGTACTCTTCTGGCTACCTTGCTAGAAGCGGATATAAGTAGCCCACGTCCCTGAGTGTACCGTGTGGTGCTCACCCGTATGGCCGGTGACTCGGGGCCTTCTAATGGCTTCCGCTCCACGATGGCGGTGCTGGTCCCACGCGTGTGACCGTGCCTTCGGGTTTCTGGGCCTGAGGACCTGAAATCCCCTGCCGGTCGGCTTCTGCTGCTGGGTAAGAGTTAGTCCCCACAGCCTCGGACGCCGGGTCCGGTAAGAAAGCTTCTCAGTCAGGGCGAGCTCTGCAGCTGCCAGCCCCTGACTCGTATTAGTATTGCTCCCACTGAGCTTCTGCTGTTTCTTCATATGACTGTTTCTTGTCTCTACTCTCCTTGACTCCAGGCTCAGGCCCCTGGACAGGGCCTGCCTGTGGAGCAGAGCCCATAGAGCAGCTCTGCTCCCTGTCTTCTCCTCTCAGAACTCCCTACCCTGCCTCAGCCCCAGGTTTATATAGGGGAAGTCCTTCCCCTCCCAAGACTGGGCAGGAGGTGTGGCATGCACAGGATCCCTGACCAAAGGACCTCCCACCTGCTCTCAGACATAATATCTCTATCACTGTGGCAACCAGACCCCTGGGGTGTCACACATCCACTGAGGCCCCTGATCATGTGACCCCTGACTCTTCCCCTCCTGTGACCTCATCACAGCTCCTGTGCGCACAGAGCAGCCATATATGTGGTGGCGGCTCTGCAGGTGGAGGTATGTGGGGATCCCCCATTACTGGGCGCAGGGGGCATTAACCCCTTGAGCACAGAGACTCTTTTGGGGTCTTGTGTTGCCCCTTTATAAGAATCATAAGGTTTTTGTTCTGTTTCCTGTAATAGATACATACGACCCAACTATGGAGACAGGAAGGGAGGAAACGTATTGTTCTCATAGTAAAGGGCCCCTTTACTGGCCCCACAGTGTAATGCCCCCATTATGCCCCTTATACAGAATGTATGATGCCCCCACACAGTGTAATGCCCCCATTATGCCCCTTATGTAGGATGCATGATGCCCCCCACAGTGTAATGCCCCCATTATACCCCTTATGCAGTATGTATGATGCCCCCACACAGTGTAATGCCCCCATTATGCCCCTTATGTAGGATGCATGATGCCCCCCACAGTGTAATGCCCCCATTATGCCCCTTATGCAGTATGTATGATGCCCCCACACAGTGTAATGCCCCCATTATGCCCCTTATGCAGGATGTATGATGCCCCCACACAGTGTAATGCCCCCATTATGCCCCTTATGCAGGATGTATGATGCCCCCACACAGTGTAATGCCCCCATTATGCCCCTTATGCAGTATGTATGATGCCCCCCACACAGTGTAATGCCCCCATTATGCCCCTTATGCAGGATGTATGATGCCCCCACACAGTGTTATGCCCCTTATGCAGGATGTATGATGCCCCCCACACAGTGTAATGCCCCCATTATGCCCCTTATGCAGGATGTATGATGCCCCCACACAGTGTAATGCCCCCATTATGCCCCTTATGCAGTATACATGATGCCCCCACACAGTGTAATGCCCCCATTATGCTCCTTATGCAGTATGTATGATGCCCCCACACAGTGTAATGCCCCCATTATGCCCCTTATGCAGTATGTATGATGCCCCCACACAGTGTAATGCCCCATTATGCCCCTTATACAGTATATATGATGCCCCACACAGTGTAATGCCCCCATTATGCCCCTTATACAGTATGTATGATGCACCACACAGTGTATGCCCCCATTATGCCCCTCATGCAGTATGTATGATGCTCCCACACAGTGTAATGCCCCCATTATGCCCCTTATACAAGATGTATGATGCTACCACACAATGTAATGCCCCCATTATGCCCCTTATGCAGTATGTATGATGCCCCCACACAGTGTATTGCCCCCATTATGCCCCTTATGCAGTATGTATGATGCCCCAAAAAGTTTAATGCCCCCATTATGCCCCTTATGTAGTATGTATTATGCCCCCACACAGTGTAATGCCCCCATTATGCCCCTTATGCAGTATGCAGGACATTGCCAGACCTCATGTGGCTGGAGTGTGTCAGCAGTTTCTGCAAGGTGAAGGCATTGAAGCTATGGACTGGCCCGCCTGTTCCCCAGACCTGAATCCGATTGAGCACATCTGGGACATCATGTCTCGCTCCATCTGTGTCACCCTGGCCTGGATGCCACAAAATGTATTAAAGCTGTGTCTGAGAGCAAGGGGGAGGTTCTCTAGTCAGGGGAACATTAGCATGCAATGCCTCCTGTCTCAGGCCAGTAGGGGGAGCAGGCTGCCCCTATAAAAGCTGGTGCTGGGGGCAGGGTTAGAGAGAACTGGATGGCCTGTCTCAGCATTGAGACTTGTCCCAGAGCAGAACAGGGACAGACAGTTGCACTGCACCTAAGAGGAAGTCTGGCAGGAGGAGAGCCACAAGCCAGAGACAAGAGGCGAAGAGAGCCTGTCTTGGCAGAAAGAGGACTTAATTTACCAGACTTTGGTGTCTGAGGCTGAGAGGATTCCACATCCCCCAGCAGAGAACCAGTCCGCAGGGGACTGTATATTCCTTGGCCTAAGAAGCCTGGAGGCCCTGCCACAACAGAAGGTACCAGTAAAGCCGTACAAGGCTGGGAGCAGAAAGGAACCCACGTCGCAGGCCATACAGGCGAGAATACATGGAAAGCTTGGAAACGTGGGCTGTTACCCTATCAGGAGGAGATAGCCAGAAGGAGCGCAGAAAGCACGGTAGGCCTACACCCTCACCCTGACCAGGGCCAATTTCCCCGTTGCTCTCAGACATCCAGGTCCCCCTCCTAGCCGGGACTGTTTATGGGTCAATTTACCTGTTCTAGTAAAGACCCTGGACTGCAACCTGTTGTCTGTGTGCTCCTTGCTTCTCCAGCACTATCAGCACTGGGACTCTCACCACCATCACTCCCACCATCCACTATACTGCCCTGGGGCCGCACTCTTCCCGTGGGGAGTCACACTACCCTAGCTGCACACCTCATCAGCCCCAGCGGTCGGCATGCAGCGGCGGTTCCTAATAACCGCAAATCCACGGGTGGCGTAGTCGGACATAAACATCAGCACATAACGGACTACCACTGGCCTGACCACCCTGAGCCACGAAACCGGGTTGCCACTACTACTCCCATCGTTCCCCTACTGCCCGGATCCGAGTACCCCACGGCCCAGGGGGCGAGTCACATCCACCAACGTCGCGTTGCACCACTGACTGTTCAGGAGTTGGCTGATGCTTTAGTCTAGGTCTGGGAGGAGATCCCACAGGAGACCATCCGCAACCTCATCAGGAGCATGCCCAGGCGTTGTAGGGAGGTCATACAGGCACGTGGAGGCCACACACAATACTGAGCTTTCATCTGTGAAGAGCAGAGGGCACCAGTGGCGACTTTGCCAATCCTGGTGTTCTGTGGCAAATGTCAAGCGTCCTGCTCGGTGTTGGGCTGTGAGCACAACCCCCATCTGTGGACATCGGGCCCTCATACCACCCTCATGGAGTCGGTTTCTAACCGTTTGTGCAGACACATGCACATTTGTGGCCAGCTGGAGGTCATTTTGTAGGCTCTGGCAGTGCTCCTCCTGTTCCTCCTTGCACAAAGGAGGAGGTAACGGTCCTGTTGCTGGGTTGTTGCCCTCCTATGGCTCCCTGCACATCTCCTGGTATCTGCTCCATGCTCTGGACACTGTGCTGACAGACACAGCTACACTTCTTGCCACAGCTCGCACTGATGTGCCATCCTGGATGAACGGCACTACCTGAGCAACTTCTATGGGTTGTACTGTAGACACTGCCTAATGCTAATGTACCTCTAGGGGTGAGAGCAATGGCAAAATGAAAAAGTGACCAAAACATCAGCCAAAAAGAATGAGAACAGAGAAATGGTCTGTGGTCACCACCTGCAGAACCACTCCTTTATAGGGGGTATCTGGCTAATTGCCTATCATTTCTACCAGTTGTCTGCTCCATTTGCACAACAGCAGGAGAAATTGATTCACAATCCGTGTTGCTTCATAACTGGACAGGTAGATTTCACAGAAGTGTTATTGACTTGGAGTTGTGATGTTTAAGTGTTCCCTTTATTTTTTGAGCAGTGTGTGTATATATATAATATATTTACATATTTCTATTGATCATATTAAAATTGTACATATACACTGTGTTCCAAATTATTATGCAAATAATATTTTCTCAGATTTTCCCAAATTACCTATATGAATTGCAGTCATTGTAATTTTCCAGTCAATAACTATTAGAGTACAATTGAACGGTTTTTGTACAAACTGCCTATGATAACAGTATATTTTTTAAAAAATAAAAAACTCAAACTGCACTCAAAATGCATGTTCCAAATTATTATGCACAGCAGAGTTTTCAACCTTTTCATTTTAATAAAGAACAAAAAAATGGTCATTTTTGAAATTCTAAGCATTAGCAGGTTATTACACACTGAAATCAAACAGTTTTCAACTGAAAACTTTATTCTAGGTGATGTTACATTTGCACATAGGACCCCTTGTTCGAAAGGAGCTTCTGAACTCTCTCGTCCATTGAATTTGTCAGGTTTTGGATGGTTTCTGCTTTAATTGTTGTGCATGAGGACAGAATACCCTCCCAGAGCTGTTGCTTAGATGTGAACTGCCTCCCGCCATCATAGACACTCCTTTTGATGATGCTCCAGAGGTTCTGAATGGGGTTGAGGTCAGGGGAGCATGGGGGCCACACCATAAGTTTGTCCCCTTTTATGCCCATAGCAGCCAGAGATGCAGATGTGTTATGTGCATCATGAGACGGTGCATTATCATGCATGAAATGATCTTGATGGTCCAGATGGATGGAGTGGAGGATGGCTGGTTGATGGACACCCCATGCAAACACGGCTACAGCGCCAACAAGGAGGAGGTGGAGTAATGTTTTGGGCTGGAATCATGGGGAGAGAGATTGTCGGCCCTTTTAGGATCCCTGAAGGGGTAAAGATGAACTCCATAATGTATGTTGAGTTTCTCAAACAGCACTTGCTTCCATGGTTCAAGAAGAAGAACCGTGCATTCCGCAGCAAGATCATTTTCATGCATGATAATGCCCCGTCTCATGCTGCACATAACACATCTGCATCTCTGGCTGCTATGGGCATAAAAGGGGACAAACTTATGGTGTGGCCCCCATGCTCCCCTGACCTCAACCCCATTGAGAACCTCTGGAGCATCATCAAAAGGAGTGTCTATGATGGCGGGAGGCAGTTCACATCTAAGCAACAGCTCTGGGAGGGTATTCTGTCCTCATGCAAAACAACTGAAGCAGAAACCATCCAAAACCTGACAAATTCAATGGACGAGAGAGTTCAGAAGCTCCTTTCGAACAAGCGGTCCTATGTGCAAATGTAACATCACCTAGAATAAAGTTTTGAGTTGAAAACTGTTTGATTTCAGTGTGTAATAACCTGCTAATGCTTATAATTTCAAAAAAGACCATTTTTTTGTTCTTTATTAAAATTAAAAGGTTGAAAACTCTGCTGTGCATAATAATTTGGAACATGCATTTTGAGTGCAGTTTGAGTGTTTTATTTTTTTAAATATACTGTTATCATAGGCAGTTTGTACAAAAACCTTTCAATTGTACTCTAATAGTTATTTGACTGGAAAATTACAATGACTGCAATTCATATAGGTAATTTGGGAAAATCTGAGAAAATAATATTTGCATAATAATTTGGAACACAGTGTATACAGACTACAAAGTATGGCAGTATCAGCGATCAAGCAGACAAGGGCTGGAGAGAGCAGGAGAGACGCTAGAAAGACGCTCGAGAGAGAGAGAGCAGGAGAGACGCTAGAAAGACGCTCGAGAGAGAGAGAGCAGGAGAGACGCTCGAGAGAGAGAGCAGGAGAGACGCTAGAAAGACGCTCGAGAGAGAGAGAGAGCAGGAGAGATGCTCGAGATCAGGAGAGACGCTCGAGAGAGAGAGCAGGAGAGACGCTCAAGAGAGAGAGCAGGAGAGACGCTCGAGAGAGAGAGCAGGAGAGACGCTCGAGAGAGAGAGAGCAGGAGAGACGCTCGAGAGAGAGAGCAGGAGAGACGCTAGAAAGACGCTCGAGAGAGAGAGAGCAGGAGAGACGCTCGAGAGAGAGAGCAGGAGAGACGCTCAAGATCAGGAGAGACGCTCGAGAGAGAGAGCAGGAGAGACGCTCGAGAGAGAGAGCAGGAGAGACGCTCGAGAGAGAGCAGGAGAGACGCTCAAGAGAGAGAGCAGGAGAGACGCTCGAGAGAGAGAGAGCAGGAGAGACGCTCGAGAGAGAGAGAGCAGGAGAGACGCTCGAGAGAGAGCAGGAGAGACGCTCGAGAGAGAGAGCAGGAGAGACGCTAGAAAGACGCTCGAGAGAGAGAGCAGGAGAGACGCTCGAGAGAGAGAGAGCAGGAGAGACGCTCGAGAGAGAGCAGGAGAGACGCTCGAGAGAGAGAGCAGGAGAGACGCTCGAGAGAGAGAGAGCAGGAGAGACGCTCGAGAGAGAGAGAGCAGGAGAGACGCTTGAGAGAGAGAGAGCAGGAGAGACGCTCGAGAGAGAGAGCAGGAGAGACGCTCGAGAGAGAGAGAGCAGGAGAGACGCTCGAGAGAGAGAGAGCAGGAGAGACGCTCGAGAGAGAGAGCAGGAGAAACGTTCGAGAGAGTGAGCAGGAGAGACGCTCGAGAGAGAGAGCAGGAGAGATGCTCGAGAGAGAGAGCAGGAGAGACGCTCGAGAGAGAGAGAGAGCAGGAGAGACGCTCGAGAGAGAGAGCAGGAGAGACGCTCGAGAGAGAGAGAGCAGGAGAGATGCTCGAGAGAGAGAGAGCAGGAGAGACGCTAGAGAGAGAGAGACGCTCGAGAGAGAGAGCAGGAGAGACGCTCAAGAGAGAGAGAGCAGGAGAGACGCTCGAGAGAGAGAGAGACGCTCGAGAGATTGAGCAGGAGAGAAGCTCGAGAGAGAGAGCAGGAGAGACGCTCGAGAGAGAGCAGGAGAGACGCTCAAGAGAGAGCAGGAGAGACGCTCGAGAGAGAGCAGGAGAGACGCTCGAGAGAGAGAGAGCAGGAGAGATGCAAGAGAGAGAGAGACGCTCGAGAGAAAGAGCAGGAGAGAAGCTCGAGAGAGAGAGAGACGCTCGAGAGATTGAGCAGGAGAGAAGCTCGAGAGAGAGAGCAGGAGAGATGCTCGAGAGAGAGCAGGAGAGACGCTCGAGAGAGAGCAGCAGAGACGGTCGAGAGAGAGAGCAGGAGAGACGCTCGAGAGAGAGAGAGCAGGAGAGATGCAAGAGAGAGAGAGAGACGCTCGAGAGAAAGAGCAGGAGAGAAGCTCGAGAGAGAGAGCAGGAGAGAAGCTCGAGAGAGAGAGCAGGAGAGACGCTCGAGAGAGAGCAGTAGAGACGCTCGAGAGAGAGAGCAGGAGAGACGCTCGAGAGAGAGAGCAGGAGAGACGCTCGAGAGAGAGAGCAGGAGAGACGCTCGAGAGAGAGAGAGCAGGAGAGACGCTCGAGAGAGAGAGCAGGAGAGACGCTCGAGAGAGAGAGCAGGAGAGACGCTCGAGAGAGAGAGCAGGAGAGACCCTCGAGAGAGAGAGAGCAGGAGAGACGCTCGAGAGAAAGAGCAGGAGAGAAGCTAGAGAGAGAGAGCAGGAGAGACGCTCGAGAGAGAGAGAGAGCAGGAGAGACGCTCGAGAGAGAGAGCAGGAGAGACGCTCGAGAGAGAGAGAGAGCAGGAGAGATGCTCGAGAGAGAGAGCAGGAGAGACGCTCGAGAGAGAGAGAGCAGGAGAGATGCTCGAGAGAGAGAGAGCAGGAGAGACGCTAGAGAGAGAGAGACGCTCGAGAGAGAGAGAGCAGGAGAGACGCTCAAGAGAGAGAGAGCAGGAGAGACGCTCGAGAGAGAGAGACGCTCGAGAGATTGAGCAGGAGAGAAGCTCGAGAGAGAGAGCAGGAGAGACGCTCGAGAGAGAGCAGGAGAGACGCTCGAGAGAGAGAGCAGGAGAGACGCTCGAGAGAGAGAGAGCAGGAGACATGCAAGAGAGAGAGAGACGCTCGAGAGAAAGAGCAGGAGAGAAGCTCGAGAGAGAGAGCAGGAGAGAAGCTCGAGAGAGAGAGCAGGAGAGACGCTCGAGAGAGAGCAGGAGAGACGCTCAAGAGAGAGAGCAGGAGAGACGCTCGAGAGAGAGAGCAGGAGAGACGCTCGAGAGAGAGCAGGAGAGACGCTCGAGAGAGAGAGAGCAGGAGAGACGCTCGAGAGAGAGAGCAGGAGAGACGCTCGAGAGAGAGAGCAGGAGAGACGCTCGAGAGAGAGAGCAGGAGAGACGCTCGAGAGAGAGAGAGCAGGAGAGACGCTCGAGAGAAAGAGCAGGAGAGAAGCTAGAGAGAGAGAGCAGGAGAGACGCTCGAGAGAGAGCAGGAGAGATGCTCGAGAGAGAGAGCAGGAGAGACTCTCTCTCTCGAGAGAGAGCAGGAGAGACGCTCGATAGAAAGCAGGAGCAACTGTCAATCACTTCATCACTATATGACTCAGTAATGATACCTATAGCATATTACTCAGGGTGACAACATGGCAGGTCACAGAGTTACTTTCATGATCTAGATTTGCTAAATTGGAGACATATCATGATACAGAGCCCATGTCCATGACTTATGTCAGCTCCAAAGTGAAATATGTATTGAAAAAAATTAAAAAAAATTATATATATACACACACATATACATACACTGCTCAAAAAAATAAAGGGAACACTCAAATAACACATCCTAGATCTGAATGAATGAAATATTCTCATTGAATACTTTGTTCTGTACAAAGCTGAATGTGCTGACAAGAAAATCACATAAAAATCATCAATGGAAATCAAATTTATTAACTAATGGAGGCCTGGATTTGGAGCCACCCCCAAAATTAAAGTGGAAAAACACACTACAGGCTGATCCAACTTTGATGTAATGTCCTTAAAACAAGTCAAAATGAGGTTCAGTATTGTGTGCGGCCTCCACGTGCCTGTATGACCTCCCTACAACGCCTGGGCATGCTCCTGATGAGGTGGTCTCCTGTGGGATCTCCTCCCAGACCTGGACTAAATCATCCGCCAACTTCTGGAAAGTCTATGGTGCAACGTGACGTTGGTGGATGGAGCGAGACATGATGTCCCAGATGTGCTCAATCGGATTCAGGTCTGGGGAACGGGTGGGACAGTCCATAGCTTCAATGCCTTCATCTTGCAGGAACTGCTGACACACTCCAGCCACATGAGGTCTGGCATTGTCCTGCATTAGGAGGAACCCAGGGCCAACCGCACCAGCATATGGTCTCACAAGGGGTCTGAGGATCTCATCTCGGTACCTAATGGCAGTCAGGCTACGTCTGGCGAGCACATGGAGGGCTGTGCGGCCCTCCAAAGAAATGCCACTCCACACCATTACTGACCCACTGCCAAACCGGTCATGCTGAAGGATGTTGCAGGCAGCAGATCGCTCTCCACGGCGTCTCCAGACTCTGTCATGTCTGTCACATGTGCTCAGTGTGAACCTGCTTTCATCTGTGAAGAGCACAGGGCGCCAGTGGCGACTTTGCCAATCCTGGTGTTCTGTGGCAAATGCCAAGCGTCCTGCACAATGTTGGGATGTGATCACAACCCCCATCTGTGGACGTCGGGCCTTCATACCACCCTCATGGAGTCGGTTTCTAACCGTTTGTGCAGACACATGAACATTTGTGGCCTGCTGGAGGTCATTTTGCAGGGCTCTGTCAGTGCTCCCCCTGTTCCTCCTTGCACAAAGGCGGAGGTAGCGGTACTGCTGCTGGGTTGTTGCCCTCCTACGGCCCCCTCCTTGTCTCCTGGTGTACTGGCCTGTCTCCTGGTAGCACCTCCAGCCTCTGGACACTACGCTGACAGACACAGCAAACCTTCTTGCCACAGCTCGCACTGATGTGCCATCCTGGATGAGCTGCACTACCTGAGCAACTTCTGTGGGTTGTAGAGTCCGTCTCATGCTACCACGAGTGTGAAAGCATAACCAACATTCAAAAGTGACCAAAACATCTGCCAGAAAGCATTGGTACTGAGATGTGGTCTGTGGTCCCCACCTGCAGAATCAATCCTTTGAGGGTGTCTTGATAATTGCCAATAATTTCCATCTATTGTCTATTCCATTTGCACAACAGCATGTGAAATTGATTGTCAATCAGTGTCATTTCCTAAGTGGACAGTTTGATGCACTTGGAGTTATATTCTGTTGTTTAAGTGTTCCCTTTATTTTTTTGAGCAGTGTATATATACAGTACAGACCAAAAGGTGGACACACCTTCTCATTTAAAGATTTATCTGTATTTTCATGACTAAGAAAATTGTACATTCACACTGAAGGCATCAAAACTATGAATTAACACATGTGGAATTATATACTTAACAAAAACGTGTAAAACAACTGAAAATATGTCTTATATTCTAGGTTCTTCAAAGTAGCCACCTTTTGCTTTGATGGCTGCTTTGCACACTCTTGGCATTCTCTTGATGAGCTTCAAGAGGTAGTCACCGGAAATGGTTTTCACTTCACAGGTGTGCCCAGTCAGGTTTAATAAGTGGGATTTCTTGCCTTATAAATGGGGTTGGGACCATCACTTGTGTTGTGCAGAAGTCTGGTGGATACACAGCTGATAGTCCTACTGAATAGACTGTTAGATGATTTTTTCTTGCCATCATACAAATTCTAAGTAAAGAAAAACGAGTGGCCATCATTACTTTAAGAAATGAAGGTCAGTCAGTCCGAAAAATTGTGAAAACTTTGAAAGCGTCCCCAAGTGCAGTTGCAAAAACCATCAAGCGCTACAAAGAAACTGTCTCACATGAGGACTGCCCCAGGAAAGGAAGACCAAGAGTCACCTCTGCTTCTGAGGATAAGTTTATCCGAGTCACCAGCCTCAGAAATCGCAGGTTAACAGCAGCTCAGATTAGAGACCAGGTCAATGCCACACAGAGTTCTAGCAGCAGAAACATCTCTTCAACAACTGTTAAGAGGAGACTTTGTGCAGCAGGCCTTCATGGTAAAATAGCTGCTAGGAAACCACTGCTAAGGACAGGCAACAAGCAGAAGAGACTTGTTTGGGCTAAAGAACACAAGGAATGGACATTAGACCAGTGGAAATCTGTGCTTTGGTCTGATGAGTCCAAATTTGAGATCTTTGGTTCCAACCACCGTGTCTTTGTGCGACTCAGAAAAGGTGAACGGATGGACTTTACATGCCTGGTTCCCACCGTGAAGCATGGAGGAGGAGGTGTGATGGTGTGGGGGTGCTTTGCTGGTGACACTGTTGGAGATTTATTCAAAATTGAAGGCATACTGAACCAGCATGGCTACCACAGCATCTGGCAGCGGCATGCTATTCCATCCGGTTTGCGTTTAGTTGGACCATCATTTATTTTTCAAAAGGACAATGACCCCAAACACACCTCCAGGCTGTGTAAGGGCTATTTGACCAAGAAGGCGAGTGATGGGGTGCTACGCCAGATGACCTGGCCTCCACAGTCACCAGACCTGAACACAATCGAGATGGTTTGGGGTGAGCTGGACCGCCGAGTGAAGGCAAAAGGGCCTACAAGTGCTAAGCATCTCCGGGAACTCCTTCAAGATTGTTGGAAGACCATTTCCAGTGACTACCACTTGAAGCGCATCAAGAGAATGCCAAGAGTGTGCAAAGCAGTCATCAAAGCAAAAGGTGGCTACTTTGAAGAACCTAGAATATAAGACATATTTTCAGTTGTTTCACACTTTTTTGTTAAGTATATATTTCCACATGTGTTAATTCATAGTTTTGATGCCTTCAGTGTGAATGTACAATTTTCATAGTCATGAAAATACATAAAAAATCTTTAAATGAGGTGTGTCCAAACTTTTGGTCTGTTCTGTACATACACACACACACACACACACACATATATATATACATACACGCACGCAGTAGGGAAAATAAGTATTTGATACACTGCCGATTTTGCAAGCTTTCCCACCTACAAAGAATGGAGAGGTCTGTCATTTTTATCATAGGTACACTTCAACTGTGAGAGACAGAATCTAAAAATAAAATCCAAAAAAAAAATCACATTGTATGATTTTTAAATAATTAAATCGCATTTCATTGCATGAAATAAGTATTTGATCACCTACCAACCAGCAAGAAATCTCGCTCTCACAGACCTGTTAGTTTTTCTTTCAGAAGCCCTCCTACTCTGCACTCCTCACCTGTATTTATTGTACCTGTTTGAACTCGTTACCTGTATAAAAGACACCTGTCCACACACTCAATCAATCACACTCCAACCTATCCACCATGGTTAAGACCAAAGAGCTATCTAAGGACACCAGGGACAAAATTGTAGACCTGCTCCAGGCTGGGATTGGCTACAGGACAATATGCAAGCAGCTTGGTGAGAAAGCAACAACTGTTGGCACAATTATTAGAAAACGGAAGAAACACAAGATGACTGTCAATCTTCCTCGGTCTGGGGCTCCATGCAAGATCTCGACCCGTGGGATAAGGATGATTCTGAGAAAGGTCAGGAATCAGCCCAGAACTACACAGGAGGACCTGGTCAATGACCTGAAGAGAGCCGAGACTACAGTCTCAAACATTACCATTAGTAACACACTATGCCGTCATGGATTAAACTCCTGCAGGGCACGCAAGGTCCCCTGCTCACGCCAGCACATGTCCAGGCCCGTTTGAAGTTCGCCATTGACCATCTGGGTGATCCAGAGGAGGCATGGGAGAGGGTCATGTGGTCAGATGAGACCAAAATAGGACTTTTTGGTATCAACTCCACTTGACGTGTTTGGAGAAAGAAGAAGGATGAGTACAACCCCAAGAACACCGTCCCAACTGAGAAGCATGCTGGGGAAACCTTATACTTTGGGGGTGCTTTTCTGCAAAGGGGACAGGACAACTGCACCCAGCAACAGTCCCGAAACTTGAAAGATCTGGAGAAGATCTGTATGGAGGAGTGGTCCAAAATTCCTGCTGCAGTGTCTGCAAACTTGGTCAAGAACTACAGGAAACGTCTGACCTCTGTAATTGCAAACAAAGGTTTCCGTACCAAATATTAAGATCTGTTTTTCTATTGTATCAAATAATTAATTTGCATAATTGCATGAAATAAGTATGTAAAAATTATAAAATGTTATTTTCTGTTTTTTATTTTTAGATTCTGTCTCTCACAGGTGAAGTGTACCTACGATAAAAATTACAGCCCTCTCCATTCTTTGTAGGTGGGAAAACTTGCAAAATCGTCAGTGTATCCAATACTTACTTTCCCCACTGTATATACTTTGTTCCTAAAAAAGAAAAAACCCACCGGTCTTCTATGTGAACATAACAAAGACTATAACTAAAAATCTTATATATTAAAAAAAAAAACTAAAACAAGGTTGACCACATTTTCTTATGGTATTTTTATCTGAAACTTCCTTGGAAAATTCACTGGAAATATCAGAAATGTCTGAAGTGGGGACCTCAATGTAAGACCCCCACCCATTAGATGTAAGGTGGCTCCCAAACCTCACGTGTCGATGCAGCACAGCCATCTGCAGCCACATTTTACGTAGAGCACACGCAGAACTGGGTCATTAACACATACATTAATCCTTTCATTTCGTTCTCCTCTGCTGAAGATGTGTTTGACAAAGACCTCATCTACCAAAATAAAGAGGTGTATTCCCTATGAAGTAACAATACCGTGGCATCTCTTCTTCCCAGGTCCTCTGCGTTGTGTCAATCTTCTGGAAATGTGTGGATACATTGACAACTGGCCACTGCCAGGCCCCTGGTCGTAGTGATTATGCCTACTGTCCAAACTGATTAGACATGGACAAGGAGTAAGGTAACACCCCATTGTCAATTAGATGTAAGGCTATGTTCACACTAGGCGTTTTTTCACTACACATTACTTTCAATGGGTGAAATACACTGAAAGAAGTGACGTGCTCTATTCAGCAAAAAACAATGCAAATCACAAAATACTGATCATACAAAAACCAGGGTGTGAGCATGAGATTTCTGAAATCTCATAGACTTTGCTTGTACTGTAAAACACAGCTGAAAATTTGCATTAAAAAAACGCTGAAAAAAACGCGATGTGTGAACATAGCCTTCAAAGGCACTGCACAGTGGTCTGAAACACAAATTCTGCACATTTGTGATTTTATAGGGTTTATAAGATTACTAAAACAGACGTGTCAGGAGACCACACAGATCCACTTTATAAAAACAAAAACACCTCAGTCATTGAAAGGTTAAATTACAACATTCCTAAGTCCAGCGCTCAAAATCTCCCAAGTCTCCTTACATTATGTAGTAAAGGACAGGTGACATTGGGGCCTTGCTTGTCCACCAGGTGATGTCTTATCGGTGGAAAGACTGTGATGAGAGGTTTGTCTTGAGGAAATTGTGGCGGAAGTAAACTGCAATAAAAACAAAGTATTAGAGCAAGACGCGGGATACATGACTGCAGCCTACAGAAACGTGACAGGTCCGGGGAAAATACCCAACAGCCTCATCTCATCTCAATGGAAAATCCATTTAGGTGGCACGTAGCGTAAGGCATAAAGGGACGTCAGCACCTTGACATATGATCGTAATGGTGTTATAAGAGATCTGATGAGTCCATCATGACAAATCTAGTGTGGAAAACATATGCAAATCCGTCTGGAAGTGCACTGGGGCGTATCACTGCACTTAGACAGCTCCTTTCAAGTGCACGGACACGCCCCTCTGCACTCCCACACCAATCTGCAGACACTCCATTTCCTTTTGACTGGCACATCGGAGCTCTGCAAAAAAAAAAAGGATAATTTTTCTGGGGAGGGACAATCGACGATACTGTTCTACGACTACTTCCATATGTAAAAGGAAGCTGAGAGGACCCTATAAGCCTCCATATTGATTTAAAGTGATTTCTTATTAGTAGCAATTAAACAACTTGCATTAATACACATCATCTATAGTGACGTCATGAGCCGCCAAGCAACATCATTTAATGGCTCCAGTGCTACAAGACATGACTATGGATGACAAGTCATTGTAGGGTACCGATTACACGCGGTGGGGTCTATCAACAGCATGGGACAAAGATATTCTAGAAGTACTTAATATGGTCTGCTTTCTTTAAGGGGTTGCCCACTACCTTGATATTGATCACTTACCCATTGGATAGGTCATTAATATGGAATCAGTGGGGGCAGGGGTGGATTAAGAGTAGTAAGGGCCCCGGGCAGTTTAGAAGGCGCGCCCCCCCCCCCCACACCTGATTTATCACGTGACATGTCACATGATCCCCTGTGATAGATCATGTGATAGTTCACGGGAAATTAATTTGGCATAATATTAATTGTGCTGCCTCATCTGAGAGCAGCACAATATTTGGGCAGATACCCTGATTCCAGCGATGTGTCACTTTTTCAGCTGCTTGTTGTCATTTTGAGAAAATCACCGTTTTATCTGCTGCAGATCTAGCAGCTCTCTGAATGCTGCGCTCTGTATAGCCCCGCCCACACCACTGATTGGCAGCTTTCTGCCCATGCTCAGTGTACACAGAAATCTACTGATCAGTGATGGGGGTGGGGTCCTACAGAACTTACTAGTCATCTAGTAATAATTACCTTCTGACAAATCAATGATTTTATCAAAACAACACTAAGCAGCCCAGTAAGTGACACATTACTGGAATCAGTGCCTCTAACCCTACATTATGCTGCTCTCAGATTAGGTGGCAAAAACCTGATGACAGATTCCCTTTAAAGGAGCTGTAAAGACAAAAAAGTTTGTATTAAAAAAAATACAAGCCATTTGTGAAATTAACTTTTTTTCATTGTTAATTCACATTAGACTGTATCTTCAACACTTTTGTCAGCAGGTCTTATTACAGACTCTGAATAGGGCAGCTCTCTCCCTCTCCCTCAGCAGAAAGTCACAGCATGGTTAAAAAACGGGATCTTTTATGATTTTCTCATAATAAATAAAAAAGGACATGCAAGTCCTCCAAACTATTTTCCCTTTCTCTATAGGCGAGGTCCTAAATCTTTCTTGTTCTTTAGTTGATCACATGTCAAAAATGCAAAGCATTTACTATGAACTCGCCTAAAAAAATATACACTTGGAGAGTAATATCATCAACTGCATGTAAATATTCCTTGACTCTAAGGGCTCGCTCACACTGTCGTATAACACGGCCGAATGCTATGTGATGTTTTATCGGATAGGACTCGGCCCTATGTTATACTATGGGACAGTGCGATTATTGGCATGAGAAAATAATCTCATTCGATATTCGGACCATGTGCACCCATACAAGTCTATGGGTGCACGTAAAACATTAGACTGCACTCGGATGTCATCCAAGTGCAGTCCGATGAACACTCACAGAGACTATGGAGAAGATGGAGAAATTAAGTTCTCCATCTTCTCCATATCTGTGCTGCGAGAGAATCGGATCACACTCAGTTGAAGCTCTGACAGAGTTTGAGCCCAGTGTCATTAGCATAATTGGCCCTATTCTCTTGCATGACAGAATATATGGCTTAGTGAGTGGACCCTAAAACTGAATAGTAGTGACGGACAGGAACCTCACAAGCGGGATCCATGTAGCTCTCAGATGTCATGTAGGTAGGGCTTCATTCCATGGAGTAGGGCTTAATTCCAATGTAAATAAAAAAAAATGGACTTCAAATAAAAATTAAATGAACACAAAAAGCACTAATTGAATTATTTTTTTCATATTTATGTTTGCAGCCCCTTTAAAAACCCTTTGAGGACCAAGGCACATATATGTCCCATAGTTTTAAACTGGAAAAAAATTTGATTGAATAAAATGTAAGGTCCTCGAAGGTTTAAGTAGGTCATAAATTCATATGAATACTTGCTCATACAATTGCACATGCCAAAAGATGAAGAAGAACAGAATCAAAAATATGACATTAAGTGGATCACTTACAGGTATTCAAGGTGAAAGAGACCAGCAAAGGCATCGTCTCGAATGACAGTAAATGAGTTAGAATTCAGCAAGCTGAAAATGAAGACAGCAGGTTAGAAGAGAACCAGACTTTATGGTGCTCAGAATTAGTCAAGCAGAATTTATTGACTGCTCTTGCAAAGCATTGAGACTCCCGCTGTGTATAGATGGCGCCGTGCGGCCTCCCGCTGTGTATAGATGGCGCCGTGTGGCCTCCCGCTGTGTATAGATGGCGCCGTGCGGCCTCCCGCTGTGTATAGATGGCGCCGTATAGATGGCTACGTGCGGCCTCCTGCTGAGTATACGTGTATAGATGGCTACGTGCGGCCTCCTGCTGAGTATAGATGCCGCACGGCGCTCCCCCCAGAGACAGCAGGAGGCCGCACAGCTCCATCTATACTCAGCGGGAGACCGCACGTAGCCATCTATACACAGCAGGAGGCCGCACGGCGACATCTATACTCAGCGGGAGACCGCATGTAGCCATCTATACACAGCAGGAGGCCGCACGGCGCCCCCCCCCAGAGACTGCAGGAGGCCGCACAGCGCCATCTATACTCAGCGGGAGGCCGCACGTAGCCATCTATACACAGCGGGAGACCTCGCGGCGCCCCCCCCAGAGACAGCAGGAGGCCGCACAGCGCCATCTATACTCAGCAGGAGGCCGCACGGCGCCATCTATACACAGCGGGGAGCCGCACGGCGCCATCTCTACACAGCAGGGGGCCGCACTGCGCCATCAATACACGGCGGGGGGCCGCACGGCGCCATCTATACATAGCGGGGGGCCGCACGTAGCCATCTATACACAGCGGGGGGCCGCATGTAGCCATCTGTACACAGCGGGGGGCCTCACGGCGCCCCCCCAGATACAGCAGGAGGCCGCACGGCGCCAACTATACTCAGCATAGGCCGCACGCAGTCACACACACAAACATATACAGACATATACATACACGCATAAACACATTTGAAACACAAAAATACATATAAACAGACATGACACAATGATATCTGCCCACACACACATACAAACAGACATCACACAATGACATCTGCCCACACACACACAAACAGACATCACACAATGACATCTGCCTACACACACACACACATACACACACACATACACACACAAACAGACATCACACAATGACATCTGCCTACACACACACACACACACACAAACAGACATCACACAATGACATCTGCCTACACACACACACACAAACAGACATCACACAATGACATCTGCCCACACACACACACACAAACAGACATCACACAATGACATCTGCCCACACACACACACACACACATACAAACAGACATCACACAATGACATCTGCCCACACACACACAAACAGACATCACACAATGACATCTGCCCACACACACACACACACACATACAAACAGACATCACACAATGACATCTGCCCACACACACACAAACAGACATCACACAATGACATCTGCCCACACACACACACACACACATACAAACAGACATCATACAATGACATCTGCCCACACACACACACACACACACACACACAGACATACACACACACAAACAGACATCACACAATGACATCTGCCCACACACACACAAACAGACATCACACAATGACATCTGCCTACACACACACACACATACACACACACATACACACACAAACAGACATCACACAATGACATCTGCCTACACACACACACACACACAGAAACAGACATCACACAATGACATCTGCCTACACACACACACACAAACAGACATCACACAATGACATCTGCCCACACACACACACACAAAC
>NW_027364001.1:40000-87500 GCF_046119375.1 Phyllobates terribilis | reverse complement strand
ACAGACCTTGTGAAAAATGAGAAAAGAGAAAGGGAGAAAAAGCGCGCCATGTACCACCTGAGGAAGATAGTTCACTATCGAAACGCTTTGTGGAAAGGGCTCATTAAATTTATTTTTTAGTCCTAAAATTTTTTTCACTTCTAGTGTTCATTCTTTTAGCGCCCTATAGACCGCTTTTTTATTTAATTTGGACCACTCCTGAAAAATGAGGGATACCTGGTTGCAGGTTTACTAGTCTTCTAGTCACAACCTCCTACTGATAAAACAAAGATTTTATCAAAACACCAGCAAGCAGCCCAGAAAGTGACACATCGCTGGAATCGGGGTCTCTGTCTCTACATCATGCTGCTCTCGGAATATATGGCAAAAACCTAGTGACAGATTCCCTTTAAGCTCTCATCTCTAGTGATCAGGACCCTAGAATTTTCTTCTGAGGTGGGTTTCCCTTTAGCTCTGCACCTACCTAGCGTCACTGCATGGCTGCGGAAATAAAAAAATAAAAAAATAAATCTTTCTGAATTCTGAAGAGAAGGAGCAGTTGTGGAGTGTCTATATAATAGATGTAGAGGAGTGGGATGACGGCAGCCTGTGCTGAGCATTGCCCGGCTGATCGGGTGATGACTGATGGGTCACATGAATGAGTTATTACAGCAGAAACCGCACCCGTCCTGATAACTATTCCTGCAAGGAACCGGCCGTCCCTAACCCTGCAGCTACATAATAGAGATGCAAAGAAACAAGGAGAAAGAAAGGATGCAATGACAGGGATCACCAAGGAATAGCAAAAATATAGAATTTTATTAAAGACTAAACATACAAGACATGTTAAAAAAAACAACTAAAAAGCAACAATTGCCCCAATGAATAACAAAACCATTGCAAGGTACTGATATGGTTAATCCTCACATATATATGCCCAACTAGTCACAGAAAATCTGAATATATGACTACAGACTGCCCACCACAATATAATAAAGAGCAAGGTAGCAGCAAAGTATCTATTCACAAAGGCATTAATATCCAAATAAGCCTATAAAAATAGTGCCCATTATATAACCCCACAATGAAACCTGCCGCTGACACAATCGCCCCAAATGTGAAACAATACAATTGGATTGCTAAAAGAGCAAGCTAACGCTGTTAGGTCGGGCAGTAGAAATAAATGATGTAACTACACCTGAACCATCAGGCAACCTACAGAAATGTGCATGGAGGATGTTGTTTTTACATAAGAGTTATGTATACAGAAAAGCTATATGTCCTATACAGGAAAAGTGTGGGATGAGGAGCTTACAAGACCACTAAAGTAAGACATTCACAAGCTCCTTCTGTATACTCCCTGGTGCCGGGGGTCCGACCCCACTGATCTTACACTGAGAATGTATGGAACTCCTGTAATGTCACCCTTCTTTTCTACAATGTAATCAAGGCATATTTATATGTCTGAACAAGACTTGTATCGACCCATAAAAGAAAAGAGCCCCAGCTCCACCATACTGAATCCCTGCACAGCGACGCTATCAGCCGTGCAGGGACACAACGCAGCTGCCGTCACTTATATAATGGCCGAATGTGCAGGGGAAAGCCACAACGGACCTCATTGTTCTGAAGGCTGCAGCGTATCCGAGCTATATGTGATACTACTCTGACATAGGGAAAGGGACAAAAACCCTTCAAATAGCAGGGAGTGACGTCTGATTAATATTTAGATTTGTATTGAACATAAAACCACAATCTTAGGACCATTACATACATTACCAGACTACTTTATAGATGATCAATTGCCAGCACAAGTTATATTACGCCCAAAATATCTCTGCAGCACCACCAAATTGCTGTATGAAAAATATGAGGAGTTATAGAAGTGTATTATCTGTACAGGTCCATATATCAGCCACTATTATGTGAAATATGTAATAAAATACACTATTATACATTATTAATGTTCTGTCCCTTTAAAATTCTGTCACCATGGTAACGACAGTCATACTCAGCCAATAGGATTGCTCGGTTTGAATTTGAAAAAAAAAAAAACCTCCTATGTGGTCAGTTTGTTCCATCTCATCTGAGTGTGAAGACAGAGACCTGCGATCAGCGAGAGATTCTAGGTATAAGACGTGATATAATCTAATGGACGGAGCCACATCCCATCACACGCACTCAGCGACCACAACTGACAGGAATCAGCCCATTTACCAGAGGAGAAGTCATTATTCCCCAACACATGATACGCTGAGACACCAGTGGGGGGCGCCACACTCATCAAATCTCCCATCTGGAAGGATCCAGCGATCACTTCTAATGGGGGTCACTGCCCTTTTTTGGTGATTGCTGGAGTTTCCCGCGGTCGGACCCCACTGATCTATCAGTCGTCACCGAGCCCAGGGATAAGGGGATGACTTGTTCCATCTGATAATTCCCCTTTAATGAAGCTCAGATACAGAACAGTAAATATCCTACACATTTCCCAATTTGCCCTTTCCCCAGCAGAGCCCCCGAATTATTTATAGCCAATGTTTCTAAGACCAAAGAAATATCAGCCAATCCCCAAACCCTCTGCTGACGCCTCCTGAGGTTTTATAGATTTTGGATACATTTCTACAAGAGAAGATATCAGCGGACACCATGGGGATGGAGTATTCTGCCAGCGTTGGAGCAGGTAGTATCCATCACTCACTCACCGTTCTCTATACTCTTGTTACATGGGTCTCTGGGGTTTTCATTAAACAGACTCATCTGTGGGGACATTTTCTTTCCTTTAATGCATATACTTGGTGGTAAATATTTTTCTGAGTTTTATTGAAAATTGTGCACAGTTTGCCTCCTGTACCCTCTGTGCTGTACTGTCTATTGCTGGCTGCAGAACTAGTTAACTGAGAATCCATCAGTGAGCTCCTTCTGACAGTCTTAACATACATACGTCCTCTTTGTACGGTGAGGATTGCTCCTAATATCTGGTTGTGTTTTCTGCAGATTACATCAGTCCTGAGGAACAGCTGAGGAGACTGGCATATTGTGTGAAGTTTCTCCCTTCTCCCCTCTACAAGAAGGAGGTCAGTGAGACGACTCAGGGCAACGCTACGGCCTCTTCTATAAGGTAGCTGTGTATTCGGATCTTCCTTGTAGCCTCCTAACTTCATCTCTTCTCTTCCAGCGCCTTATGCCGACCAACCCCATTGCCCAAAGAAGATGCATCGAAGAGTATAAAGTCAGGGAGAAAAGGAAGAGGGAAGAAAGGCGCAAGGAACTAAAAGAACGGCGCAAGTACCTGGATGAAGAGGAAGACGAGGAAGAAGAGAAGGAAGAAGAGGAGAAAGCAGCAAAGAAGATAAAGCTGGACATCATGGATTTAAGACAGAAGACACTAAAAGAACTGTGCGCCTACCTGGATGAAGAGGAAGAAGAGGAAGAAGAGAAAGAAGAGAAAGCAAAGAAGATGAAACTCCACATCAAGATCCCTAGGGGGGAAGTGACGGCCAAAGGCCAGAAAAGAAGACAACCGATCCCAACAACAAGAAGGAAGAAGGAGAACCAGACCAACTTCCGCCAGTACATCAACCGGTATTTGAGAGGAAAGAGGAACATCATGTGGACCATCCTGCTGGAACCTCTCTGCCGATAACATCATGACGCGCCCCCTGGGCCAGTGTTGTTTGGGGGATTACCCGGAGCCGGATCAGATGGGGGGTTGTAGTCTCCGAGTGGTGGTGACCCGGTCCGTGCCCAGGGTGTCAAGCTCAGTGTGTGGCAGTCCTTACAGATGTTACTAGATGTTCTTTTATGTCGACTACGCCACCCGTTGATTTGCGGTCCATACGGCCGCCGCTGCAGCAGGGTCCGCTGAGGCTGGTGGTGTGTGTGCAGCTCTGGTAGTATAACCCCCAACGGGAGGGGTATAGCCTCAGGGGGTCAGTTGTAGAGGATGGTGGTTGTGGAGGTGCAGTGAGGATGGTAATGAGACTCAGAGTCGGGCTGTGCAGTTCAGGGTTTTTACTTACTGCTGTTGTGCTGGTCACTCCGGCCTTGAGTGACCGCCCGAGCCGTGCTGCGTCCACCAGGTCCTGGACTCGGCCAACCCCCAAGTAATTCTGGAGCGTGGTCCTGAGATCCCTTTCTGACGTTCCTTCTCTCTGGCCTTCCCCACCAGGGATCCACCTATGTCCGGCTCCCTCGGGCCTCTTGTTGGTAAAACCCTTGTCTCTGGGTTCCCTGACCCTATGCTCGGTTTGCCTTCCGGGTGGATTTAGTGGGGGGTCGTGGCAGATCCTGCCCACGACCTCCGGTCTCTGGCTGAGGATTAGTGCCCTCCACCAGCTTGGGATCCGGTACCCTTGTGCCAACCCTTCACCCTTCTGGTTGTATTTGGGCTCTTGGGGTTCCCTCTTCTCCCCCTCTGGGTCCTTCTTTCTCCTCTCTCTCTCTTGGCCTGGGGCTGCTCTTCTCTTCTGCTTTCTTCCTCTGCCTCTGCAAAAGACTGACTGGTGACTGTCTGCCTGTCTGACCCTGATCTAAGATGGTTCCCACCTTATATACTCCCTCTATGTGTGAGCTCAGGTGACCAGCACCCAATGAGCTCCTAGCATTACCCAGACTGCTCCCCCTATCTGCTCCTACACTACTGGGATGTTCCACCCCCCTCCCACTCCAGCCAGGGACAGACACTGTCGTACCTGCACATTTCTCTAGTGGGAGTACCATTGATCTGTCCCCCGGAAATGGGATGTATGTAGTGCATGCAGCCTACTGAGCTCAGTTCCACACTCCATCCTTACCCGGGAGTGGAATACCACACCTCTGGCTGAGGTGCAATACCCCTGTAGCAGCCGAATCCTCAGGGTGCTACATTCCCCCCTGGTAAATCACAGCACGTCCTCGGGCTGTAAGAAAATAAAACATCCATAAACATACAATTTTTTTTTCATAACAACATAACATATAAAACATCATATATATATATCATCACTTTTAGCAGCAATAAAACTTTTTTATAAATATTCTTGCAAACTTTTCTTGTTCTTCCGGCCACGGTGCAACTTGTGACCGGGTAAAGTGCGACAGTCTCTTGTAGAAAAAACACAGCTTTCCTATAAAACCAGTAGAGGGCGCCTTAGAAAGCGCAACTATATACAAGGAGGAAGGTGGCCGCTCTCAGTCCTCGGCCAGGTAATGGAAATAGGGACACACGGGTAACAGTTCACACTTTGTCCCAACGGGGAACATATTTAACTCAGCAACAGTTCTGGTACCCCGACGGGTAACTATTTACAGTCTCTCTCTACCGTACTTCAACGACGGCGTCCTCCTGCTCCTTCTTTGGATTCTTCAGACCCGTCCGGGTCCTCTTGCTCCTCCTCACACCGCAGCTCCTCCTCCGTCAGGCGATGTACATGGAGGGCGTAGGGTCCTTTGGCACACTTGTGCCGGGTGAAGGTGACCTCGTCCCCTACATAAAGGTCACGACCTCTGTGTCCCTCCGGCAGATGGCTTTCTACGTCTCTGCGGGTGACAAAGACGTCGCCGGGGGTATGATGGTCTCTAATAAAGCCCCATCCGTGCTGCATATTGAATTTTATCACAGTCCCGGTGGTACGGGGACCATGCGCTGCACGGGGATCTCTCCTGGTCCGGCTCTTCTGCTCCGCGCTCCTTATCTGCGTTTGCTGTTCCCGGACCTGCCTCTCTCTCCGCTCCCTCTCGAAGACCTCGAGCTGCTGCCGGCAGCACTCTGCACGCTCCGCTGCGGCTGCCCGAGTCTCCTGAGTGAACCCCATGAGGTCTTCTCCGGTGGGGTCCCACTCAAACTGTGCCTCCTCTAGCGGGGGCTGGGTCCTCCTAGCGGGCTTCGGAGCCGGAATCAGGGGCTCACACAGGGGCCTTGCTCTTTGGAGTTCCAGTTCGTAGTACTCCTGGGGCCATATGAAGGGCTGCCCATCCGGGCACGTATGCTGGGCGAACAGGTCTTCACCCAGGTGCGGTACTTTAGATGTTATGGGCGCTGTGGTGGTAGCGGCTCCCGGATTGACCAGGCCTTGCGACCAGGCTTGGGGCACCCTAAAGGAAAAGGGCACCGTAAGAACGGCGGCGCCCGTGGTTACTCGGCCCTGCGACCAGGCCGGTGGCTCTGCGGAGGTAGGGGGCGCTGTTGGAATTGCGGCGCCCGGGTGTACTAGGCCTTGCGACCAGGCCGATGGTATTTCCTGCTTTGCCGCGCTCAGGGTCGAAGCGCGTGACGTCACAGGGGTCGCGGCCGCGGTTTCCGGTTGAGGTGTAGTCTGCGGCGGTGACGATGCAGCGACGGGCACGGCAGGGGGAACTTCGGGCTCTGCGACGGGGAGCTGGGGCAGGCACGCGGTTTCCCGACTCGGGGTAGAGACGTCCCCTTTACCTGCCTCCGTTCGTTCAGCTCCCTTCTCGGCGCCGTCTCCGGCCTTGAGTCCTCCTGCACCATCCTCAGAGGCGGTCTGTCTCCTCGTCTCGGGTGGCGTGCTCCGCTGACGGGTTTCGGTCTGCTGGGCCATCTCTCGGCTCCACTCCGCCAACGTCTCTCGCTGCACCTGGGCCATCCTCCGTGCGAGACCCTCCAGCGCAGTCTGTGCACACTCCCGGTCTCGGGGGAGCTGTGCCAGGACCTCCACTAGGCCTAGTGGGGTTGTGGCTTGTAGCAGGCTCCTGACCACTGGGTCGGTGCTGCCTGTCTCTCCCTCCATCTCCGGGTATGCTTTCTCTGGACTCCTCTCCAGACTTCTTGTCTCCGGGTGCGCTCTCTCCAGACTGCTCCAGGCGGCACCCATCTTTGCTCTTTTGTTCTGTCTCCGCCCCCATTGAGGGTGGTCCCGGGGCAACTTAGTGATTGTCAGTTCCAGGGGCAGTTCTTTCACGCTGATGGACACCTCTAGCATCACAGTCTCTGTTGGTGGGCGCGGTTTCCGCTTTTGGCGCCATTCTTCGACCTGGCCCACGATGGGAGGTGGCTTCTTGCCACCCTCTGGCACGCCCATAATGGCGTCCGCTCTTCCAAGGTGGGAAATCTTCGGAAATGGCGGGAATCGTCTCCCAGTGGCGGGAAACTCCATGGATGGCGGGAAAAAACTGCAAATGGCGGGCAACCGGCGGGAATCGACCTGCGATGGAGTCCGATGGCGGGGACCCTCCGGAACCGGCGGGAGACTTCTTTTTGAGGTAACGGTGTACTTTTCTTCAGGCACGCAGTACCCGGTTGTTGCGGGCACGTTATCCTGCCGACTACGCCAAAGTTGACGCGCCCCCTGGGCCAGTGTTGTTTGGGGGATTACCCGGAGCCGGATCAGATGGGGGGTTGTAGTCTCCGAGTGGTGGTGACCCGGTCCGTGCCCAGGGTGTCAAGCTCAGTGTGTGGCAGTCCTTACAGATGTTACTAGATGTTCTTTTATGTCGACTACGCCACCCGTTGATTTGCGGTCCATACGGCCACCGCTGCAGCAGGGTCCGCTGAGGCTGGTGGTGTGTGTGCAGCTCTGGCAGTATAACCCCAAACGGGAGGGGTATAGCCTCAGGGGGTCAGTTGTAGAGGATGGTGGTTGTGGAGGTGCAGTGAGGATGGTAATGAGACTCAGAGTCGGGCTGTGCAGTTCAGGGTTTTTACTTACTGCTGTTGTGCTGGTCACTCCGGCCTTGAGTGACCGCCCGAGCCGTGCTGCGTCCACCAGGTCCTGGACTCGGCCAACCCCCAAGTAATTCTGGAGCGTGGTCCTGAGCTCCCTTTCTGACGTTCCTTCTCTCTGGCCTTCCCCACCAGGGATCCACCTATGTCCGGCTCCCTCGGGCCTCTTGTTGGTAAAACCCTTGTCTCTGGGTTCCCTGACCCTATGCTCGGTTTGCCTTCCGGGTGGATTTAGTGGGGGGTCGTGGCAGATCCTGCCCACGACCTCTGGTCTCTGGCTGAGGATTAGTGCCCTCCACCAGCTTGGGATCCGGTACCCTTGTGCCAACCCTTCACCCTTCTGGTTGTATTTGGGCTCTTGGGGTTCCCTCTTCTCCCCCTCTGGGTCCTTCTTTCTCCTCTCTCTCTCTTGGCCTGGGGCTGCTCTTCTCCTCTGCTTTCTTCCTCTGCCTCTGCAAAAGACTGACTGGTGACTGTCTGCCTGTCTGACCCTGATCTAAGATGGTTCCCACCTTATATACTCCCTCTATGTGTGAGCTCAGGTGACCAGCACCAAATGAGCTCCTAGCATTACCCAGACTGCTCCCCCTATCTGCTCCTACACTACTGGGATGTTCCACCCCCCTCCCACTCCAGCCAGGGACAGACACTGTCGTACCTGCACATTTCTCTAGTGGGAGTACCATTGATCTGTCCCCCGGAAATGGGATGTATGTAGTGCATGCAGCCTACTGAGCTCAGTTCCACACTCCATCCTTACCCGGGAGTGGAATACCACACCTCTGGCTGAGGTGCAATACCCCTGTAGCAGCCGAATCCTCAGGGTGCTACAATCACATACGGCAATACCGGCTGGTAAGTATCAGACCACCAAATAACAGCAGGATAGTGTAATATAGTGGTAGTGTATCAGTATTAGTGTAATAAGAGTAATAATACTAGTGATAATAGTAAGAAATAAATAAAATAGTAATAAAATAACAGTAGTAATAGTAGTAGGTAGAATAGCAGTGTGATCCAGGGTCCAAGGACTGATCGCCTTTTCTCGGGGTCAAGAAGGAATTTTTCCCCTGTGACACAAATTGGCTGAAGGTGTCCAGGGGTTTTTGCCTTCTTCTGGATCAACACTGTAGTTATAGGTTAGTATTAGTAGTGATAGGAAAGAATAATAATAATGTAAAAATATAGCAGGTTATTAATAATAAGAAGAATATTAAATAGCTATATTTATAAAAATAAAAACATAAATTAAAATAACTCCAGTAGTACAATAAGTAATATATTAATTATACAACTAATAATAACATTATTAGGTTTGATCCAGGGTCCTAGGACTGATCGCCTTTTCTCGGGGTCAAGAAGGAATTTTTCCTCAGTGACACAAATTGGCTGAAGGTGTCCTGGGGTTTTTGCCTTCTTCTGGATCAACACTCTAGGTATAGGGTAGTATTAGTAGTGATAGGAAAGTAGAATAATACTGTAATAAGATAGCAGGATGTTAATAATAGTAAGAATATAAAAATAATTATAGTGTTGTTTTGATTATTTTAAGTAGTTATAGAAAAGTTAGAATAGCAAAGTAATAAGATAGCAGGACATAAATAATATATAATCTATAAAAAGTACAAAAACCTAAATTAAAATACTAATAACTGCAGTAGCAGTACAATTAGTTGTGTAATATTAATAAGAATTATTAATAACTAGTAATAACATTATTAGATTTGATCCAGGGTCCTAGGACTGATCGCCTTTTCTCGGGGTCAAGAAGGAATTTTTCCCCTGTGACACAAATTGGCTGAAGGTGTCCTGGGGTTTTTGCCTTCTTCTGGATCAACACTAAGTATAGGGATTTTAGTAATACCATTATCATAAACACAAGAGTAATAAAAAATTATAAAACTAATTAAAAAATGAATTATAACAGGTACAATTGATTGCATTAGTACAGTAATAATAAACATTAAAAATGGTGGTCCCAGTTAGTAAGTTAGTGTAGTGTTAGTGTAGGGACCCATCTGAAGAGGTCGCCTTGACGGTGGCAGATGGGCTCGCACAATTTGCTCAAAGTGTGCGCTAAGAACCTCATATTTCTATGTACAGGAGATCTAGCAGTAATACCATTCAGGAGATAGGTATTTGTGTACACACATTTTGTTATATACTTTTGCGCCGCACACAGGGCAGGTATACAGGTACAGGATGCTCATATGTAGTGAGAGTGTTGCAGTAATATTATAACTGGGCCTTAAGGGTAAAATGTTGATAACTACAGGTCCTGGAAACACATCAGAAACTAGAACCTGTAAGTAACTGGTTCCCTGCTAGTGATTAATATGTAAAGGGCAGTCTGGTACCAGGACCCGCGTTATAGGACACATTATCATCAGGCAGGTGCAGTCAGGACTCTTACAAGATCTGCGGCAGTCGTGTGGCGGTATAACACAGTCCCGCTCCTGCCTCAGGCGCCAGCAGTGGAGCCAACCCTGATCCTGGCAGCTTAACCCCTTATATGACACAGTCAGTGGCTTTCACAGCATTTAGGCACTTAAGACCGGAGAGGGAGGCGCGATCATGGTGCCGATGAGTTTCTATGGCAGCCGAGATCTAACAATGGACCCCATGACGGCCATCTTACTGCTCTTATTAGTCCCGGCTGAGGAGAGGTCTATGAGGACACCGGTCAGAGTTATGTCGCCTGCTCTGCAGCTATTAGAAATATCTAGGGCTGATTAGTTTGCTATCTGTAAATCGGATCTAGCCCTGCCCCCCCCAGCAGCACTGGGCTACCACTGGTGTGATCAGGGCTATTGGGCTCCTAGATTGGGCAGAGGAGCTCAGTCTTCAGCAGGAGCTGGCTGAGGAGAGCGGAGCGACTTGCATGGGGCTGCTGCACAAGAAGCAGCTCACAAGGTGGAGATTTATCCGGAGACGTGGTACCCGGGCTGTCATCTGCTTTGCAGGCTGCATAGTCGCTGCCTCCTAGGACCCGAACTTCACCCCTAACAGGCACAGCAGAGCTCGGACAGCTGCAAGTGCCGGAGAGTGGCTGATTAGTGACTGCTGTGTCTCCTGCACTCAGATAAGAGCGGTACAGAGCGGGGGCTCAGTAATGGTGAATACGGGAAGTGTCCACCCCTCACATGCCCTATATGTGGCCCCCAGAGGTAAAGTCTTCCCTGTACCCAGCGTCTCCTCCCGCCTTCACTGCTGGCGTGCGCCATTGCTTAGAGGGGATGTCTGAAGATAACAAGTTACATACATAGTAACATAGTTTTTAAGGTTGAAGGAAGACTAAGTCCATCTAGTTCAACCCATAGCCTAACATGTTGATCCAGAGGAAGGCAAAAAAAAACCCTGTGGCAAACACTAAGCTCCACATTGGGGAAAAAAATTCCTTCCCGACTCCATACGACAATCAGACTAGTTCCCTGGATCAACGCCCTATCATGGAATCTAGTTTTTGCAACCTGTAATATTATACTTTTCAAGAAAGTAATCCATGCCCTTCTTAAATTTTATTAGTGAATCACTCATTACAACATCATGAGGCAGAGAGTTCCATAGTCTCACTGCTCTTACAGTAAAGAATCCCCATCTGTGATTATGATTAAACCTTCTTTCCTCCAGACGTAGAAGATGCCCCCTTGTCCCCGTCTCTGGCCTCAGAGTAAAAAGATCAGTAGACAGGTCTTTGTACTGTCCCCTCATATACTTGTACATAGTAATAAGATCACCCCTAAGCCTTCGTTTTTCCACAGTAAATAACCCCAAGTGTAATAACCTGTCTTGGTATTGCAGACCCCCCAGTCCTCTAATAACCTTGGTCGCTCTTCTCTGCACCCGCTCTAGTTCAGCTATGTCTTTCTTATACACCGGAGACCAGAACTGTACACAGTATTCTAAGTGTGGTCGCACTAATGACTTGTATAGAGGTAAAATTATCTTCTCCTCATGAGCATCTATGCCTCTTTTAACGCATCCCATTATTTTATTTGCCTTTGCAGCAGCTGCCTGACACTGGCCACTAAACATGAGCTTGTCGTCCACCAATACACCCAGGTCTTTTTCAGTGACAGATTTATCCAGTGTTTTACAATTAAGCATATAATTATACATTTTATTTCCTCTGCCCAAGTGCATTACCTTACATTTATCCCCATTAAAGCTCATTTGCCATTTATCAGCCCAAGCTTCTAGTTTACATAGATCCTCCTGTAATATAAAATTGTCCTCCTCTGTATTGATTACCCTGCAGAGTTTAGTGTCATCTGCAAATATTGAAATAGTACTCTGTATGCCCCCTACAAGGTCATTAATAAATATGTTAAAAAGAAGGGGGCCCAATACTGACCCCTGTGGTACCCCACTGTTAAATGAGACCTAGTCTGAGTGTTTTCCATTAATAACCACCCTTTGTTTCCTATCACTGAACCAATTCTTAACCCACATACATATATTTTCCCCTATCCCCATTGTTCTCATTTTATGTATCAACCTTTTGTGTGGAACCGTATCAAAAGCTTTTGAAAAGTCCATATACACAACATCCACTGCATTTCCTTGGTCCAGTCCAGAACTTGCCTCCTCATAAAAACTGATCAGATTAGTCTGACAGGAACGGTCCCTTGTAAACCCATGTTGATATTGGGTCATGAGGCTATTCTTCTTCAGATACTCTATTATAGAATCTCTTAGGAAACCCTCCAGGATTTTTCCCACAGTAGAGGTTAAGCTTACCGGCCTATAATTTCCAAGTTCGGTTTCTGTCCCCTTTTTGAATATTGGCACCACATTTGCTATACGCCAGTCCTGTGGTACAGACCCTGTTATTATGGAATCTTTAAAGATTAAAAATAATGGTCTATCTATGACATTACTTAATTCCTGCAGTACTCGCGGGTGTATCCCATCCGGGCCTGGGGATTTGTCAACTTTAGTTATCACTTATCCACAGGCTCAGTGATCACTTACTGATCGTGGGGTCTGACCACTGCGAACCATCGTCTGATCGGGAAGGAGCGGAAAGTCAGGGAACAACTGCAGCTCCATTCATTCTCTATGGGGCTCTGGAAAAAGCCGAGCTCAGCACTTGGATGCCACATAAGGAATGAATGGAGCAGATCCTGGAGTAATAACATGTCCTCCTCAGCTTTCTGTCTGTGTAAGTGGCTCAGCCCTCGTCTCCCCTTCTGTTCCCGACTTCTGTTTTGTTCCCTGTGGACTTTCTCTCAGTCCTCTGCAGCCATTATGTGTGTAGACAACTTCAAAAAGAAAAAGTAGCAGAACATCAGTCATCTAATAATCCACGATATTCAGGGGGGAAAACAAAACGGTGATGTTCTTACACAGTCGCCTCCTCTTGAGCTGATGAAGATGTCGGTGGCAGCACATTGCGGTTTGTGTTCTCTGCCTGAATATCGCGGATTATGTGACGTCCTGCAGCTTCTCATCATCCATGTTGGGCTGTTGGACGACGTGTGGACGCTCGGCTTGTTGGATTCTTGTGTTACTACCAGCACTGACTTTATATTGTGACTCCTGTGCCGATTCCCATTTCTAATTGCAGCGTGTTATACCAGCACGTGACGGCTGCCACAATCACGTGACGGCTGCCACAATCACATGACGGCTGCCACAATCACGTGACGGCTGCTACAATCACGTGACGACTGTAGTGTCGGCGTCCCTGCCTCCTGCTAGTCTGGGACGCCGTTCCCCTCACCTCTCCGCTCCGTGCCCGGCGTCTTCCTCCCGCTCTGCTGGCAGCGCACGCTGCTTCCCGGTCAAGGTGCTTAGGGCGCGCGCGCGCTCCCTCTCTCTTAAAGGGGCTGCGCGCGCCGTCCTAAGGAGTCCCCGGCCAATGGCCGGAGGACCTCACCATATATAAGGCACCTCCTCCAAAATGGAGGTGCCCGAGCTCTGTTGTTGCAAAGCCTTTCAACTCTGCTTCAGCCCTCAGGTCCCGTTGCCTGATACCTGCCTGATATCTGCCTGATTTCTGTCTACCTGCTTGCAATCCTGTGGTCCGACAGTCTGCCTACCAGAACCTGCCAGTCTGTCTATGGATCAGTCCGCCTGCGGACCAGGAACTACCTGCCAGATACCTGCCTGCCTGTCCAGAGACTCTTACCCGCTCACCTGGGAGCGCTCACCTGGGAGTGCTTACCTGCTACCCGCCTGCTAGCCTACCTGGAGGCTTAGCCGTCACTTGCTGTGACCACCTGCCTGTCCAGAGACTCTCACCCGCTCACCTGGGAGCGCTCTCCTGCTACCTGCCTGCTAGCCTACCTGGAGGCTTAGCAGTCACTTGCTGTGACCACCTGCCTGTCCAGAGACTCTTACTCGCTCACCTGGGAGCACTCACCTGCTACCTGCCTGCTAGCCTACCTGGAGGCTTAGCCGTTACTTGCCGTGACCACCCGCCTGTCAAGACACTGTCCCCGTCACTTGCCGTGACCACCCGCCTGTCAAGAGACTGTCCCCGTCACTTGCTGTGACCGCCCTGCCCTTCTACCCTGAGACTGTCCTTGTCACTTGCAGTGTCTACCTACCCGCCTTCCCTGGGAGCCACCCGCTTCCTTACAAGGACTACCCTTTGTATAGTAGCTCAGAGGTTCCACCTCCCACACCCGTTACAGTTTGCTCAGGCCATGGAACCCGGTGGCACCCAAGCTCCCTCGCTCTCGGACCTATGTCATGAACTTTCCCGTCAGAGGTCCCAACAGGAGTCCATCCTGAGTCACCTGCGTAGTGTTAACTCTCACCTGGACACACTGACTGTCTCATCGGGAGCTGCTTCCACTCGCACACTTACTACCCCGGCGCCGCCGCTGCACAGCAATACCATAGCATCCCTTCCCGGTCCCCGTCTCTCCGCCCCGCCTCGTTTTGGCGGAGATCCCGGTCAGGCACGGGGCTTCACTAACCAGTGCACTCTGCACTTCGAACTTTTGGCACATCAGTTTTCCACCGACTGAGCCAAAGTAGCCTTCATCATGTCCCATCTCACGGGGGAGGCGCTGGCTTGGCTAAATCCTCTATGGGAGAGAGGAGATTCCCTGGTGTCCAACCTGCCAGCCTTTCTCACGGCTTTCCGGAAAGTCTTCGACGAACCAGGACGGAAGACCTCATCCGCCTCATCTCTGCTACGCCTCCGTCAAGGAAGTCTCACCGTGGGCCAATATGCCATACGGTTCCGTACCCTTGCTTCGGAGCTTGCCTGGGATAATGACGCCCTGGTGTCCGTCTTCTGGGAGAGTCTGTCCGGCCGTATTAAAGATGAACTCGCCGGTCGGGACATTCCTACCACTCTCGACGACTTAATAACACTCGCCACCCGGATTGACATCCGGTTCCAGGAGCGCACCAAAGAGGTCACCCGTGAGAGGAGGTTTCCACGCCTTGCCCCTACCTTTCAGAAACCCGTCACTTCCTCCGTTCCTCCTCAGGCGCACTCACCCGAGCCTATGCAGGTCGACCAGACCAAGATGGTCAAAACCCGTCAAGAATTACGCTGTGCCGAGGGGAGCTGCTTCTACTGTGGCAGTAAGGAGCACCGGATCCGTTCCTGCCCGGAGAGGTCGGGAAACGCCTGTGTCTAGGATCGCTCAGAGAGGTCGTCCTAGACACGAGTAAACCCTCTCCATCTCTGATGCTGTCGGTCTCTATCATCTGCGGGGAGAACAGTTTCTGTGAACTAGCTCAACTTGACTCTGGAGCTGCCGGAAATCTCATTTCTCTATCCCTGGTAGAGAAATACCACATTCCCACCAAACCCCTGGCTGTACCCTTATCTGTCGCCTCCGTGGATGGGGGTCTCTTACCGCATCCCATTCAACTCATCACCGAATCCATAACTCTGCAGGTGGGAATGCTGCACTCTGAAAGCATCTTCTTCCATGTTCTGCCTGGACTCTCTCACGCCCTCTTGCTAGGCCTACCTTGGCTCCAGAAACATGCACCCGTGCTTGATTGGCAGACCGGAGAAGTCCTTCGCTGGGGAGAGGACTGCCATAAGACTTGTTTAGTTCCCGTTCTTCCTGCCTGTCCTTCTCCTACCCCAGCCAATCTACCCGGCCTACAGGTTCCCTATTGGTCTTATGCGGATGTCTTTAATAAAAGAGAAGCAGAGACATTACCCCCTCATAGACCATACGATTGCCCAATCGACCTGATACCTGGCGCTACTCCTCCCCGTGGGCGCTTTTACCCTTTGTCCGCTGCTGAGACCCGGTCCATGTCTGAATATATTGAGGAGAATCTGGCCCGGGGATTTATCCGGAAATCTACCTCCCCGGCGGGAGCAGGCTTCTTCTTCGTCAAAAAGAAAGACGGCTCACTCCGTCTAGACATTAGAAACGTATCGTCACATTTAATGTCGGAGGTGTAGATCACTTTAAGAGAATTTCCGTCCCGTCCTGTAATGAGCCATGTGAGCTCCTTGTCTGATCAGGATAACAGAGGGGTGGAATGTATTTGTACACATGACAGATTAGTTGTTGGCTTCTCGGGTTTGGGCTTTGGACGCTGTAGGCCTCGTCTTTACAATGTACTGCCTCCTCTCTGTTTACAGCCTGGGAAGACACATGATAAGTTCAGGTAATATGATCTGTAGGAAAAAAATGGGTGAAGCCAGACTGCGGGACTAAGTTTAGATCAAGTGCGTCAGTAACCTTTATCTCACCAAACAGGTCACAGTCGTTCACGTTCATTTCAGATCTCACATGTACAAATACACATGAATGAGCACGGTCATGCACTGTGGACTTGTGGCCTGAGGCCACGGCCCCACTATCAGTAATCGGTCAGTATTTTTTCTCAGGAGTGGGAGCCAAAACCAGGAGTGGGTGATAAATGCAGAATTGGTGACTTGTTTCTATTAGACCGTTTCTCTGATTGTTCCTCACCTGGTTTTGGCTCCCACTCCTGAGAAAAAATACTGACCGAATACTGATAGATAGTGTGGCCAATCATCAGCGTCAGGCCACAGCCCCACTAACAAGTCCACCGGTGCTCATATAAAGCCTTTTCAAAAGGGCCGATACAAAGTGTACCAAGATGGTTGCTTATTGTCGGCAGCACGTCCTGTTTACATGGGCAGATGAGATGACTATAAACAATCCAATCAGGCGATGGATGAGTCTTTTTCTAAATAATACATTGTTCCTGGTTAATAATATTTTTTTAGGACTTGGACCTCCTAAAATTAGGACTTTAAAAATCCTAAATATTTTCACCGTGATAGTGATGCTCATAGTCAGTCTCCTCTCATATGCCACAGCAATTCCAACAGTAAAGCGTTGTCCCATACACAAGAGTACTTCAGCCGAGTGTCTCTGTGTTCTCTATAAGAGAACCGCAGTCCTACATCTTTGGTGATAAGCTATCTCCAGGGAAACAGAAGGATCAATAGTTCAAAATCGGACATGTCGGACACTTTAGAGGTATTCTCATCTCCAAAATCCTATCCCAATATGTAGTAGGTGTAATAATATTAGCAAATACCTACAATTATAAATGTAGGATAGTTCTTCTGACTAGCTATGTCACTTACCCCATGTGCAGGGCATTGCAGTAGCTTAGGTATTCATTGTAACGACCACTAAGCGTAACTATGTGTGGTCGTAACCATGGATGCCTAAGCTACTGCAATGCCTTGCACATGGGGTAAGCAACATTGCTAATCAGAAGGACTATACTACATTTCTAATTGGAGGTATTTGCTAATATTATTATTACACCTACTACATATTGGGATAGGATCTTGGAGATAGGAATACCCCTTTAACTTCCCCAACAATCAGTTGTCTGGGCCCCCATACACATTTGAGTTTCAGCTGAATCTGTCAATATCGGTGGGATAGGTCAACATTAGTCTAATATGTATGGTGGGCCTTCAGTTAGATATTTTGGTTCTAATACAGCTAAATATACCAGTAGAGTTTATACAATGGGCTCTGTGCTGCTTTATAATGGTCACCCCAGAGTTTGAAGCCCCCGTAGATCCCAGTATACCACACAATAGAACATTTGCTGCATTTTACAACAGTTTGGCTTTTGTAGATTCTTATTTCCATAAAGAACGGATGCAGCCAAATATCCCAGAATACTAAGAATTATTCAGGAATGGTTCCTTGAATAGTCAGGTATTTTCTTTTTTTCCTCGATGTCCTGGAAAGAGGTGAAGGCTCAGCAGGAGAAGCTCCGAGATGATCATTCCATCATAATGTGTCATTGTCGAGTCTTCAGATGTGGTCCTCTCCCCGCGTGGGGTTTTCCTTTTAGGAGGAAGCTTTATATTTACCACGTCAGTGTTATGCATTGTTACTTATTTTTATGTTATGTGAATGTTTTATACACGAGAACATTGACCACTGAGCCTTTATTATAGAATTCTCGGTAAAGCTACTAAATATAGCCTAATGATTGTTATAGCAGAAGATGGAGTCCCTCAAGTTTAAATGCCCCATCTATGCTATATAAGTCTGACAGTTATTTTAGGTAAAAAAACAGCAAGCTGAAATGTTCCTTCTTGTATCAATAGCGTGTCCTTGCTAAAAAGATAACGTGATTCTCCCTGGCCTGATGTTTCTTCTTGTAGTAATAATGTGTTCTTGCAGAAAGATGAAATGAGCTTGCTAACTAGATAAGTCTAATTAAATATTTTAAAGCATACAGAAACTAGTTTTTTTCACTTGTTCAGCTAAACTGTATAATCGAACCATATATGGCAAATCCGTTTCCTGCCTTTAGGGTGTATATTAGCCCTGTGTTTTGTAATAAAGTTTTTAGAGTATGTTTAGACACAAACATCCTGTCCTGTGTCTTCATTCTCTCCGAGCTCGTAATCCAAAGGATAGAAGACCCAAAATTCAGTGACGACAGCTGGCGCCTCGAACAGGGACCTTGAGTTAATCTACCCAAGGGTGCTCGACCGGTCCGAGACGTGGGACGAGTGAAGCTCTCTGTTGGTGATATATACAGCGCTGAGGTAAGAATAACTGTTATATTCTACCTAATTATATCACTGCATAGAAGAGACTCCCTCACCCCCGAGCGGTCGGCTCCCCAGGTAATTCAACAGATTGTTGTCTGGCTCAGGTCCCTTTGAACCAGTAGAATCCCTCAGATAAATTGACAGTCCTGCCTTCTATCCTTTGGAGAATTTAATGAAAGTATGGATCCGATGATTGTGTTGTGGATGTGTCCCGGGATTGATGTTTTTGGTCTGTTTTTCTGGTTGGCGTATAAGTCCTAGAGAGGCTAGTAGTGGAATGGTTCAGAAACCTTTGTGGCCCATTGTCTAAGTGACTGAGGAGTCTCTTCTAGGTGAGGAGAACCGAAAAAAATGGGGAACCAAAATGCCAAGGAAGGCATTATAGCCAAAGACTTAGTGGTACGCAGAGAAGGGAAACAGGCACTGATTGGAATTGACAAAATATTGTGTAAAGCGGGAATGAATGAGAATGGAGAGATGAATGGAGAGAAATGGAAATCCTTCTTTAACTCCTATCATGGATGGTTGAAAGATAAGGGTCTGTTGAAGACAGTAGATGTATGGATGAATGCATGCGCTTATTTTGAAGGAAAGATTGAAGAATTAGGAGACGGACGTTACAGACTGACAAAAACTGGAATGACAGATTTTCCTCCCTGTCCGCTCCCGACGTCACCCCCACCCCAGTACCAGAATTCCCAGGAACCTAAATGTTGGGTTTACCCCAGATGTGGACAACAGAACCCCTTGACAGTAGACATCTGTGTGGCATGTGGAGGACCGAGACCCCACCCAGCTAGTCTATTCCCAATGAGGATGGTAGTTGTGCCAGCAGCACCAGCAGCAGCAGCAGCAGGGGGGGATGCAGTGGTTCCAGGTCAGGAAGCTCGTACAATGTTAATGTATAGACCATGGAGTCCTTCAGAGCAGTTGGCACTGATCTCCCAGCTGCCAGATCCGTCCCAGTCCCCTATGGGTTTTGCTAGAATGATCACCACCATACAGGATACGTATCATGCCACTAGAATAGATCTGCAGGGGGTAATTAAGGGAAAATTGGCAGATGAAGCCCGCTATGATAGGTTGATAGATGAGACAAAAAAACAGTATGCCAATAGGACCGGACCCGTAGATGCAGAATCTAATGATGCAGCAGCTGGAGTCCTATTCGCAGCAGCGTTGGTAAAAGCATGTCAAGACAGGCAAGCAGAAAAGCAAGTTACACTAGAAGATAGGATCTTCCTCCTTTCCCTGCACTCTAAGGATTATTTCTATGCACTAAAGAAAACCTGGTCAGAAATGGGGTTCAACCCCGGGAATAAGACTAGTGAGAGGGTATTAGCAAGTGCTTTCATGAATGGACTAAAGAAAGAGATTGCAGAGAAGGTAAAAGAAAGTAGACCGGACTGGAGATCAGTGAAGGCAGAAGATTTAGCTAGAATAGCTCAGGGGGCACAGCATGACATAGCGCAGGCAAAAAGAGCTGCCAGAATACATATAGTAGAGACGACCCCCAGAAACAACAGAGGCAGAGGACAGACTGAAGGAGAAGGACAGAGACTATGTTACGGATGTAAAAAGCCAGGACATTTTAGAAAGAACTGTAGGACCAACCCGTATCCAAATGCTCAGAGTACGGGTCCTCCAGCCGACCAAACAACGCCCCCATAGGATGAGGGAAGCTTGCACATGAACCCCCTCATCTCCTTACCCCCAACTCCCAGTTGTATAGTGCAGGTGAACCTACCAGGGGGACATGAAATCGATTTCCAAGTAGATACGGGGGCCGACAATTCAGTAATTACGCAAGGTGATTGGCCATATACTGACACTGATTTTTCACATCATGTCATTGCCACCCCCTTCAATTCCCCGTCTGTCCTGCTTCCTGTCACTAAAAGAATTCCCCTGCAAATTCAAGGAGCTACTGTACATAGCCAGCTCATGGTATCGCCCCGAGGCCAATGTAACCTTTTGGGAAATGATGTGTTGTCCCAATTACAAGCACATATTGAGTATCATCCCGATGGCACTGTCACCATGACCCCAGGTTTAAAACCAAGTACCCTTTGCAAAATTATGTCACTAGATATTGCCAGCATAGAAGAGACAAATGAGTTTCCCCCGATATTGGAGCAGGCTGTACCACATGATTTTTGGGCCTCAGGCAAAACAGATGTTGGTAGGTTAAGAGTTCAACCAGTAATGGTGAAATTAAAACCAGGAGCCATCTTGCCTCAACAGAAGCAGTATCCCCTTAGCTCGGCTCAGGAGAATGCCATAGCCCAGCAGGTCCAAAAATTACTACAGAGAGGAGTCCTAGTCAAAACCCAGTCCCCTTGCAACACTCCCCTGTTCCCAGTAAAGAAAAAGAGCGTGCCAGGACAACCAGCCGCATATAGAATGGTCCATGACCTCCGGTTGGTTAACAAAGCCACAGAACTTCTAACACCAGTTGTGCCCAACCCGCATACTCTTCTGTCACAGATACCTTCTAATTCTCTTTGCTTTTCAGTGGTTGATTTGGCAAATGCATTTTTCAGTGTACCATTACATCCTGACTGCCAGTACCTGTTTGCTTTCACATTCCAGGGTAGTCAATATACATGGACAGTGTTGCCACAGGGTGCCCAGAATTCACCCACAATGTACACTGCAAGCCTGCAGGAAATACTGGAGGGATGGTCTGAACCACATATCGTTGCTCTGCAATATGTCGATGACCTGCTCATTTGTGCCCCCTCCAGGAAACAATGTCATAGTGCAACTATATCGCTTATGTTGTTTCTCTATCACGCTGGCTGCAAGGCATCGAAAGATAAGCTTTAGTTTTGTAAATCTTCAGTCACCTTTTTGGGACATTGCATTACACCAGGAGCTCGTCATTTAACAAATGCACGCAAACAAGCAGTACAGGCATTCACCGTCCCCATTAATGTTGCAGCCCTCAGAACTTTTCTTGGACTTGTTTCCTATTGCAGACAGTGGATTCATGCCATCTCTGTTTTAATGCAGCCCCTCTATGACTGTCTTACCCCAACACCTTTTGTACTAACATCAGAGGCAATAGACTGTTTTTATTCTCTCAAGAACCGTATTTTGGCCGCTCCAGCTTTGGGTACCCCTAATTATGAGCTCCCATTTACTCTGTACCTTCATGAACAAGCTGGACATGCAGCAGGAGTTTTAACTCAAACACACGGTGATAATCAGAGACCTGTTGCCTACTTTCGTGGCAGATTGGATGCGGTAGCCAGAGGTGCACCATCCTGTGTACGTGCTCTGCATGCTGTTGGACTATTACTCCATAAATCCGCAGACATTGTTCTTGACCACCCGCTCACCGTTCTAACACCTCATGATGTCTACACTATATTGAATCAAGTGCAACCCGCTCACCTCTCAGCAGCACGTCATCTCAGGTTACAATGTGCACTGTTAATGCCTCCCAATGTTTCTTTACAGAGGTGTACTACCCTGAATCCAGCAACTTTGTTACCTCTCTCGGATCTAAAGGAGGAGTCAGGTACTGTGCTTTTTAAGGAAGATCCAAGAGAGGAAGTTCCTCATGACTGTGTACAAATGATGGCACAAGAAACGGCAGGTTTACCTACTGGATTTGAACATGAATTACAAAATGCAGATTTTGAATTTTTTGTAGATGGATCCCGTCATCAGGACGATTCAGGTACCTTCCATACAGGATATGCAGTTGTCTCCCTCAATGCAGTAATCAAGGCAGAACCAATGCTCCCACACCAGTTGGCTCAAGAAGCTGAACTTAGGGCCCTAACCGAGGCCTGTAAACTAGCGGAAGGTAGTATTGTTAACATTTACACAGATTCTAGGTACGCATTCGGTATATCGCATGATTTTGGTCCAATATGGAAGTCAAGAGGTTTCCTGACGGCAGCAGGACACCCCATTAAGAATGCTGATGCGGTCCAGCAGTTAATTGATGCGCTACAACTACCTAAACAAGTAGCTGTCATAAAGGTAAGAGCACATACCAGACGCACCGACCAGGTAAGCAGAGGAAATGCGATGGCAGATGCAGCGGCAAAAACAGCAGCCTGTAAGCCGCAACAAGGGTCAACAGTACGTCAGTTAAGTGCCCCTAAAAACCCCTTTGTGTCGGAGGACATCTTATCCCAAATGCAGGCTCAGGCTCAAAAGGAGGAGGTTGATAAGTGGTTAAAGGAAGGTGCATGCCTGAATGAAGCAAATGGGGTATGGGGGAAAGGGACACGATGATGACTTCCAAGGGCACTGTACCCAGCAGCTGCCCAGATACTACATGGGCCGACACACCAATCTAAAACGGGTGTGATGAGTGTGATGCAGAAACATTGGGTGGCACCAGGATTCTCCACCTGTATTGAAAACCTGGTACAAGGGTGCATGATATGTGCTACACATAATCAGGGTAGAGTAGTTAAAACACCACCCAAACACACACCCCGGCCCCTCTATCCATTCGAGAGACTGCAAATTGATTATATTCAGCTGCCAAAGTCAGGATCATGGGAATATGTGTTGGTTTGTATTGATTTGTTCTCAGGATGGCCAGAGGCTTTCCCGATTGCCAAAGCCACGGCTGCGGCAACCGCAAAGAAACTGCTTGCGGAGGTGGTCTGCAGGTATGGGGTACCAGAGGTAATTGAGAGTGACAGAGGTACACACTTCACAGGTGAAATAATGAATGAAGTCATGTCAGCTCTAGGAATTCAACAAGCATTCCATACCCCATATCACCCACAAAGTAGTGGTAAAGTGGAAAGACTGAATGGGACATTGAAATTAAAAATTCAGAAAGCCATGGCTGAGACAGGAAAACCATGGCCGGACTGTTTACCACTTGCTCTGTTTTCAGTAAGATACACGCCTAATAGAAAGACTGGACTCTCTCCATATGAGATATTGTTTGGCAACGTACCCAGCCTAGGGTGTTTCTATCCGCAAGCATTAGAAATGAACAACCATGTGCTAAGTTCCTATGTGAGGACTTTACACAAAAAGATTAAGCAAGTACATGATAATGTCTTCAGTTCTCTTCCAGATCCAGATCAAGACTCTAGCAGCCATACGCTGCAACCTGGAGACTGGGTGGTTATAAAAAGACACGTGAGGAAAAGCCTAGATCCACGGTTTGATGGACCCTTTCAAGTTCTGCTGACCACAAGCACAGCCGTTAAGTTAGAGGGAAAAGAGACCTGGATCCACGCGTCCCATTGCAAAAAGATACTAGGAGAACCAGCGGACAAAGACTGATGACATTGTTTATACTTACCTGCATCCTTGCGACCACAGGTGCATGGACTAGGTTAGGCACCATGGATGGAGACGACAATAGATTCATTAGACACCATCTTGCTCTAATCGATGGACTAAAGGAGCAAAACCAGACCATTGCTAATTGTTGGATATGTACACATGCCCCTGTGACGTCCACTAGCATACCCTTTCTCGCTGTCCCAGTCTCATGGGAAGAGATAAACTTTTGAGTGAACTGTTCAGATACTTTGGCCAATAATTCCACACAGAGATTTTCCTTTCTAAATCCCGCAAATTGGTTTAAAGGTATTGGTGGGTGGTTGGCTGGTATAGTACAAGCTATTTTACAGGTTTTGCTAATGTGTCTTGCGGTTTATTTGGTTTTTAAGCTTTTTTTAATGTGTATTCAGCGTTGTACTAAAAGAAAACATAGAAATTCGTATTGATAAATGAAGGAACAAAAGGATGGAATGTTATAGCAGAAGATGGAGTCCCTCAAGTTTAAAGGCCCCATCTATGCTATATAAGTCTGACAGTTATTTTAGGTAAAAAAACAGCAAGCTGAAATGTTCCTTCTTGTATCAATAGCGTGTCCTTGCTAAAAAGATAACGTGATTCTCCCTGGCCAGATGTTTCTTCTTGTAGCAATAATGTGTTCTTGCAGAAAGATGAAATGACCTTGCTAACTAGATAAGTCTAATTAAATATTTTAAAGCATACAGAAACTAGTTTTTTTCGCTTGTTCAGCTAAACTGTATAATCGAACCATATATGGCAAATCCGTTTCCTGCCTTTAGGGTGTATATTAGCCCTGTGTTTTGTAATAAAGTTTTTAGAGTATGTTTAGACACAAACATCCTGTCCTGTGTCTTCATTCTCTCCGAGCTCGTAATCCAAAGGATAGAAGACCCAAAATTCAGTGACGACATGATAATATACAATCACGTTTGTTGTACTTGCGGAATTTTATTCTAGTGGTTTCCTGCTTCCTGACTAATTGTGATTTAGATTAAATACTATCTGACCACGGTCACTTGTGAGGTCCGAGTACTATCTACGTCTTATACGAGTGTTGATCATGTTAAGGAATATATCAGCTAGAAATTTCTGTAATTATTAAAACCAGACATTTATATTCTTTTTTATCAATAGGTTTTTAATTTCTGATTGTCAAGATTTTTCTAATTGTATTCTCTCTAAATGATCAGGCGGCAATATTACCTGAGCTGATAAGCCTTACAGTGGATATATGGACCACTTTAGACTGTGGATGTTCACTGGGTTATAGGCATGCTCTCTGACCTGTGCAGAGGTCATTGTGCAGAGAGGGGGGAGAAGGTCAGCTGAGACCATCGCCTTTTGTGAATGGTGGATCCTGTATTATCTATATGACAAGATGTTACCTTTTATTTTAATCCTGTCTGTGATGATAATAAGATGGCTGCTGAGAATCTCTACAGAACAGGCAGGGTAAGCCAATGCTGAGACTTAATATGCATTTACACTGAAAGATTATAAACGAGAGCTGCTGAGAAGTGGAGTGTAAATAGGCTATAGGGTAAAACGAGAAAAAGACGGATTTTGGTAAGACTTTACCTGTAAAATCCTTTTCAGCGAAGGAAGGAAGGGAGACACAGATCCATTACTAGTGGGGGTAGGCGGAGCCCCACAGGATAGTTCACCTCAGATTTAGAAAAAGTGACAACCGGCCCCTCCAGCTTAGGCTCCTCCTACTCCCATGTTCTCCAGTCCGTACACAAGCTAAGGAAGAGCAGACAACACCAGGGGAACAACACAACCCCTTCTGAAAATTCATAAATGTGAGAGAACAGGTTATGTATATAACAGCATGAAAACACACAGTCCCAGGCACTACTTACTGGACCTGACAACTGCGATGAGCTGGCAATGCTGGAACAGAACCCTAGTGCGCCAACCCCAGACCAGATGACCGCCATCAGGAGGGAGTCGCGCCGCATCTAGAAAAACCATAATACACTTCTGCCATGGGAGGGTGCTGTGTCTCCCTTCCTTCCTTCGCTGAAAAGGATTTTACAGGTAAGGTCTTACCAAAATCCGTCTTTCAGCAGCAGAAGGGAAGGAAGGGAGACACATATCCATTACTAGTGGGAAGTCCCAAAGCAGTCCAAAACTCAAGGGTGGGAAACAGTGGCAGGATCGCCAACACCCCAACAACTTAGGCAAGTGCGCAACAAGCGCCGAACAAAAAATAAAGAGATAACCTAAACCACTGCCGCCTGCAGGACCCTGCGTCCCAAGGCCGCATTGGCGGAAGCACTCACGTTCACTTTATAAAATTTAGTAAAAGTGTGAACGGAGCACCAGGTAGCCGCCCGGCAGAGCTGCGCTGCCGAAGCCCCCTGACGAAAAGCCCACGACGAACCAACAGCTCTCGTAGAATGAGCTTGAACCTTAACCGGACAAGGCTCGCCCTTGAGCCGGTACGCCTCCAGGATAGCCGAACATATCCACCGAGCTATAGTGTCCTTGGAAGCCCGCTGACCACGGCGACGACCAGCAGGAATCACAAACAGAGAATCCGATTTTCGAAACCCTTGCGTGATTGAAAGATAGAACTTCAATGCCCGCACCAAATCAAACGAGTGCAAGGCCCGCTCCTTCAGACTCTTTGGTTTCGGACAGAGGGAAGGCAACAGGATGTCCTGATTGAGGTGGAAAACGCGACACCACTTTAGGTAAAAAATCTCCACGGGTACGAAGCGCCACACGATCCGGGTGGAATTCCAAAAAAGGGGGCGAGCAAGACAGTGCCGCCAACTCCGAAACCCTTCTTTAAGAGGTGACCGCCACCAGGAAGGCCACCTTCCAAGAAAGCAAGTAAAGCGTAGCTGAATCCATAGGCTCAAACGGCCCATGCTGAAGAGCCTCCAAAACTAAATTGAGCCGCCAAGGAGCCACAACCGCCCTCCGAGGCGGAAACTGATGTGCAACCCCGCGAAAAAATGAACGCACATCCCTGCGTGAGGCAATAGCCTTCCGAAAAAGCCCGGATAGTGCAGAGACCTGACCCCGCAAGGTACTAACTGCTAGACCCTTGACCAGACCACATTGCAGAAAGGCCAAGAAGTTGGGAATGGAAAAAACCCTCGGGTTCCTTGACGATCCAGAACACCATGAATAGAAGGCCTCCCAAGTTCTGTGATAAATACTAGTCGTAGCTGGACCTCTGGCCGCCCGCAAGGTGGCAATGACCTCGGACGAAAACCCACGACGGGTCAAGATTTTGGTCTCAAGAGCCACGCCGTCAAACGAAGTGACTTCAGGTCCGGATGACGAATGGGCCCTTGAGTTAACAGGTCCGGGCGAAGAGGCAGTGGAAACGGAGGCGCTGCCAGAAGAGACACCAGCGTTGAATACCACACCCTCCGCGGCCAATCCGGCGCCACCAAAATCGCCGATACTCATTCGAGATTGATCCGCCTGATCACCAGAGGAAGTAAGGATACCGGCGGAAACACATAGATCAGCTCGAACTGGTCCCACGGGGCCACTAGAGCATCTACCGCCACAGCCTCCGGGTCCCTGTACCTGGACATGATTGTCGGAATCTTGGCGTTCAGCCTGGATGCCATCAAGTCCACTTGGGGAGTCCCCCAACGGGAGCACAGCAGAGTAAAAACCTCCGGATGAAGACTCTATTCTCCGGGATCTACCCGCTCGCGACTGAGGAAGTCCGCCGAGATATTCTGCACACCCGGGATGTGAAACGCGGAGATGACTGGAACCCTGAACTCGGCCCAAAGCAGGATCCGAGAGACCTCCATCATGAGTCTGGAACTCCTCGTCCCGCCCTGATGGTTGATATACGCGACAGCTGTCGCATTGTCCGTCTGAATCCGGACCGGCAGACCGCTCAAAGGGACCGTCCAATGTCGGAGGCAGAGAAATATTGCTCTCAACTCCAGAATGTTGATTGGCAGAGACGACTCCTCTGACGACCAGACCCCCTGAACCCAGAGGTCGTTCCAAACCCCCCCCCAGCCAGTCAGGCTGGCATCGGTGGTAATCACCGACCACCGTGGGAGAAGAAGGGATTTCCCCAGGGATAGAGCCTCCAGACGTAACCACCATCCAAGAGACTCTCGCACCCTGTGGGAGATGACGACACAGCGATCCAGCGAAGTCGGCGATCGGTCCCAACGGGTCAGAATAAGATCTTGGAGATCCCGGGAATGAAATTGTGCAAACGGCACCGCTTCCATTGCTGCCACCATCAGACCCAGAAGGCGCATGCACTTCCGAAGGGACATCGCCCTCACCGACCTCATAGCCTGGACGTGGTGACGAAGGTTCGCTTGTTTGTCCGGAGGGAGGGACACCACTGCCCGTACGGTGTCGAAATGCATCCCCAAGAACAGGATTGACTGCGACGGCTCCAATGACGACTTCTTCCAATTGACCAGCCACCCGAAGTCTTCCAGGTGCTGAAGGGAGAGATCGCGAGCTGTCACTGCCTCCTCCGCTGTGGGCGCCACAATTAACAGGTCGTCCAGGTAGGGGAGAATCGGAACTCCTTGCTTTCGAAGGAGCGCCATGAGCGGCGCCAGAACCTTTGTAAAAACCCTGGGCGCCGAGACCACCCCGAAAGGTAGGGCCACAAATTGGTAATGGGCCTGCCCTACGGCGAAACGCAGGAAGCACTGGTGAGCCCTGCCAACAGGGACATGCAAATAGGCGTCGCGGATGTCGATCGACACCAAAAAATCGTACTGCGACAAGGCCGCCACGACGGAGCGAAGAGACTCCATACGGAATTTCCGGATTCGGACATGAAGATTCAAATCCTTGAGGTCCAGAATGGGATGAAACTTGTCCTCCTTTTTTGGGGACCACAAAAAGGTTAGAGTAAAAACCCCCTTCCCCGGTCCTCCGGCGGAAACGGAACCACTACACCCTGCTGCAGAAGAGAGTTGACCTCCCGCAGCAGAGCAGCAGCCAGCTTGGGCACGGACGGGATGCGAGACTGACGAAACCTGTCCGGGGGTAGAGAGTGAAACTCTATGAAATAGCCCGCTGACACAACCCGTGTCACCCAGGCGTCCGATTCGTGGGACGCCCAAACCGACCCGAATTGTAGCAGCCGACCTCCCACCCGAGAGCCCTCGAGAGGGATCCTGGCGTCAGTCCGCCTTAGCGGGCTTTTTGTCAGCCTCCCTTTTGTCCCGACGGAAATGCTGTTTCCAGGGAGTACGGGATTTCTGGGTGGACTTCTTACCGGAAGACGAGGGACGACCCAATCTCCAAGAGGGCTGATCGAATCGTCCCCTGGGTCGAAAGGACCGACGACCACTACCGGCACTTGACCTGTCAGACGTAGAGGCCGCTGCTTTCCGCTGTGGCAAAGCCACATCCTTGGCCTTAGCAATCAGCTCCGTGAGGTCCGAACCAAAAAGCAGACCGCCCTTGTACGCCAGAGTAAGCAAACCTTGTTTGGATACTGCGTCTCCAGTCCACTGTTTGAGCCACAGTGCTCTACTGACTGTGACGGCCGAGGCTTGAGCCCTGGACAGAAACAAAGTAGTATCCAGCACTGCGTCTCTGCTATATCGGGCCACCTCTTCCAACAGCTGGAAGAGCCTTTCCACGTCAGACAGCGGAGTCCCATCTTGCCATGCTGACCGCAGCTGATCCAACCATCTCAGGGAAGCCTCACCAGTATAATGTTAGGTGTCAGGCATGTGCTGGGCATGAAATTGGGTCAGAATCATCTGTGGATTCTGTGGTCTCCCATTCTGGTCCAGCCAGGGCAGACACTGCTCAGCATCACCATCTGGCCCAACGCCTAACTAGTGCACTAGATGTACAGGCTGTCCCCACATGGCCCCCAAGGCCGCTCGGAATCCATGACCCACGGCCTCGTAGATGGACTTCGCCGCTAACTCCGTCCTTCTGTCCAGCGGATCCTGTAGACTCGCCTTCCCTTTAACCGGAAGCAAAGAAGATTTGCTCAGCTGAGACAATGGCACGTCCACTTCAGGAGAGGGGACCCAATTAGCGATCGTCTCTGTGGAGCAGGGATACAGGGCATCAAAAAACCGCATCCCTTGGAAGCGCTTATCCGGACACAGGCATTCTCTCTCCACCGCCTCGTTAAGTTCATCGTGCGCTGGCAGTGTCGAACGAGCCCGACGCGGCTCCTGATACAGCCGGGCCGACTTGCCCGGCCTCGTCACCTCTTCAGACAGCTATAACACTTCCCGCATGGCTCCAATAAGAGCATCCACGTGGCCTGAAAGCGAAGCCGAGCGACCCTGCCGATCCTCTTCATCAGAATCGGAGATCTCACCAGCAGAGCTTGTCGGTGAATCCGAAGCCTTTGATGCGCTGCGCGGAGGAGACAGCGCCACCACAGGCCTGTGGCGCTTCTTGCCCCGCGCCGGTAGGGACTTAGCTGATACCCAGTGACCCAGGAGGTCAGACAGACTGTCAATGGAGCGAGTGAGCGCTTTAACATCACTGAGGCCCCTGACCAGAGACGAACCTGACGCCGTCAACCCCGGCATATCAGATACGCGTGACCGATCCTGAAGCGGGCCGGGAGAGAGGTCCGCGCCGCCTGGACCCTGATCCGACATGCCCCCTACTCAGTAGCGAGCGTCGCGGAAAGAGCAGTAATAACCCCTTACAAGAGCACAGTAACCGGGGAAGTGAGATCCTGCTATCACAGCCTGTTCCCACAAAACAATTTACCAAGCACTGAAGGGTTAAAGATTCTCCTTAGAGGGAGAAAAGCTACCCCAGCATTGCAGAAAAAAGGTTTTCTGATGATGGCCAGAAGGGGTTAATGCTGCTGAACACGCAATGCACCTTGCCTTAAAAGGACTAAGGTGTGCATGCAGCAGAGAAGACAGCAGCGTTCTGTGCTGTAGAGATGAGACAAACAGATGACTCACCAGCTTCCTGGAGCCTGTGTGTGAGAGCGGAGAGCAGGGGGGAGGGAGAGGACAGCGCTGAGCTACGTGAGGCAATGGCCGTTTGCAGAGCCGAAGAGAAGGAAGGCAGGAGGGGGGCGGGGACTGCCCAGCGCGCGCTTTCCAGGTGCTTCCTGTCTGCACAGACGATGGCAGGCAGCCAAGAACATAAGCCACGCCCCCCCGTTACACTAACGGAGCCCGCGCTCCTCTGACCCGCTCCCCTGCTAACAGCAGCGGTGATGTGCATTCTCCAGTATTACACCTCTGCCTGAAAAGACAAAAGGTGCAGTCACCATAAGACAGTAACACACACACACACACAGGGCACTTACCCAGCTGAGCGCCACAGGGACCCCCAGGGATGTGTGACGCCATGGCCCTTCGCTCCCCCCACGGCGGAGCTCGCAGGGACCCCTAGATGCAGTGTGCGTCTCCGCCAGGGAGCACCCTGTATCCCCCGGGGCCGGCAGGCTTATGCGGGGACCTCCTTAGGGGGTACGCAGATCCGCCAGGGGAGGGCCAGGGGTCCCAGCAGCGCTGAGACCCCCTGAGACCTCTAGACCACGGGGGGTCCAGGTCTCCTGGTAAAAATAAAAAATTCTTCTGAGGAGCTGCAAAGCTTACGCTTTCTGAACGTTCAACGCACATCATTTAGCATGGTTTTCCTGTGTAAACAGGCTTCTAAACCTCCGACAATCAGTAAATATTTACCAGTTAGTGGTGGTTTACTGCCACTAATCTGTCTGTGTAAATGGAGTATTAGTGGGCAAAGCAAAAATTCCAAGATTTTAGGATTTTATTTTTATATGTAACCTCTCACCGCATTAGGATGTGAATGAACATCCTGAGAAGGAGCCTGCGTGTGTGGAGGTGGCTCAGGAACTCCACAAGAAGCTGATGGTGTCTGTTAACTATTTTGAATGTGCGCTGTTAATCGATGGGTTACCACAGCAGCCGGGGGCCAGCTTAAGCAGAGGCGTTCATAGAAATCATGGGGCCCCATACCAAGAGTCTATATTGATGGACTAGGCAGGGTTAAAACATATTGATGCAGTCACACAAGGGCCTACTTTCCAACTTTTAAATACAGGGAGAGGACATGTTTTGTGGCTTGGACACAGAAATAATGCCCCTGCTACTGATTCCTCTTGTTTGCACACACTGATACCATTTTAATAAACCCCATAGAGTATGCTGCCCTCCACACACGGTGCGATACCTCGGAGTGAATCTCCTGTCATAATTTTCTCCCACAGTAGTCCTTACATGGACAACATGATGACCCCATGGCAAACCCCACCAGTATAATGCACCTACACTACTCCCCCCCCCACACACACACACAGTATGATGCTCTTACAGCCCCCCACACATATACACACACAGTATGATGTCTTCCACAGTTCGCTCACACAGTATGATGGCCCCCAACAGTTCGCTCACACAGTATGATGGCCGCCCCACATCATGTATGATGGATCCCACAGTATACGCTTTTCTTGTTGCCAAAATAAAAAAAAACTCCGCACAGAGGGCCCGATCTAGTGACGTCATTGCACCTGCAGTGCTGAGACTTCGAGCACAGACGTACAGGCTGAATGATGAGGAACAAAGGCCATCTTTCAAAGAATGATATGCGGAAGAAGAAAGCCCTGTAGCATCAGGCTTTCCCAGCTAATGAGCGCCATAGTGGCCACGTGGTCTACCGCTATGGGCAAAATGCCTTTACCTTTAAGGCCCATCTTAGTACTTTTTACAGCAGACTGAGTGCCATAGGCAACCATGATTTCTAGTAAATACCGCAATACTGTGGTATTACAGTATATATAAGCAATCCAAGGATCACATGTTTAAGTCCACTAATGGGTACAAAAAAAATGAAAAAAAAATAAAAAGTCAAAATATAAAAAATAGATAATTTTTAACTATCCCACGTTTTCCCTATTAAAAACAAAGAAACGGAAAAAAAAACATTTGGTATCGCCACATCCGTAAAAGTCAGATGTATCAAAGTATGGAATTATGGTAATTAACCTTTACGGTAAACATTGCAGAAAAAAAAAATCAAAATGCCAAAATTGTGGGTTCTTTGTCACCTCACTTAACAAAAAAAATCCAATACAAAGCTAGCAAAACGTTATATGTGCTCCAAATTGGTATCAATAAAAATGTCAGCTCCATAAACACAAAAAGCGCTTAAATAAAAAACTCCCTGGTTCTTAGAGAGTTAAAATAGCGATCACAAGACGTTATGTCACCAAACTCATTAAGGCCTAGTACATTAATGGTGCCACAGGAACGGGCAACAGCGAAAAATGTTATTTGCAAATCTACTTTCAGCGTATGTATGTTGGCCCTTGAGGACATTGCACACGCTGCTGCCAATTCATAGTTTTCCATGAACGTTTATTTTGTGCATAGGGTAAAAGAATACATAAAAGATATTTCTTATAGATGGCAGCTAGCGTTATATTACTCCTGGTTTAGGAGCTGTGACTCTCACAATCCCTCCAGGTGAGCACCTCAAATTATTTCTTTCCCCCTCCACTGTTTTTTTTCCCTATGTTCTGTGCGCTCTATTCCCTAAACAGCTCCATTTTCAATGGACAAATCATGATGTCTAGAGATCTCAATATTCTCCTTGTCAGAGGTGCCCCCATGAGGGTTGTCAGAAGATCTCAAAAACAGCAGGTGTTGTGGGGTGTGCCTGGCATACAATAGTTAGTGCCTACCAGGGTAGAACATCCGGTGAGCAGGTGGCGGAGTCATGGGCGCCCAAGGCTCATTGATACTTGTGTGGAACGAAAGGTACAGTAGCCCCAGCTGGTCCGGTGCTGCAGAAGAAATACTGTGGCACATATTGCTGAAAAATTAAGTTTTGGCTATGAAGAAAAGATGTCAGGATAAAGTATTGCAGCTTATTACATATGGAGATGCACACTGGTCATTGTCATGCTGACCCGGTTACAGCCAAAAGCACCTACAAGGGTATATGGGCATCAGAACTGAACCATAGAGTAATAGAAGAAAGGGTTCTGGTCTGATGAATCATGTTTTCTTGTACATCACGTAGATGGGTAGAGGTGTATAACTTACCTGGGGAGAAACATGGCCTCCAGGCGCACCTTAGGAAGAAGGCAAACTCCGGGGAAGTAATCTATAGTTGTATGTGCCAAACATTACATTTTATCACCCTTTTGGAATTTTTTTATATAAAGTGACCAACCCCAATATAATAAATAATACAGAATTTTACAATTTCATTGTACAATTTTTAAGTCATATCCGCACTTGGAGTATCCTACACAACCCTATATATATATATATATATATATATATATATATATATATATATATACAGTCATGGCCAAAAGTATTGAGAATGAGACAAATAGTAATTTTTCCAAAGTTTACTGCTTCATTTTTTGTAATGGCAATTTGCATATACTCCTGAATGTCAAAGAGTGATCAGCTTAACAGCAATTACTGTACTTGCAAAGTCAATATTTGCCCAGAAAATGAACTTTAACCCCCAAAACACATTTCAACATCATTGCAGTCCTGCCTTAAAAGGAGCAGCTAACATCGTTTTAGTGATTGATCCATTAACACAGGTGTGGGTGTTGATGAGGACAGGGCTGGCGATCAATCAGTCATGATTAAGTAAGAATGACATCACTGCACACTTTAAAAGGAGGCTGGTTCTTGGTATCATTGTTTCTCTTCAGTTAACCATGGTTATCTCTAAAGAAACACGTGCAGCCATCATTGCACTGCACAAAAATGGCCTAACAGGGAAGAGTATCGCAGCTACAAAAATTGCACCTCAGTCAACAATCTATCGCATCATCAAGAACTTCAAGGAGAGAGCTTCCATTGTTGTCAAAAAGGCTCCAGGGCGCCCAAGAAAGACCAGCAAGCGCCAGGACCGTATCTTAAAACTGTTTCAGCTGTGGGATCGGACTACCAGCAGTGCCGAGCTTGCTCAGGAATGGCAGCAGGCTGGTGTGAGTGCTTCTGCACGCACTGTGAGGCGGAGACTCTTTGAGCAAGGGCTGGATTCAAGGAGGGCAGCAAAGAAGCCACTTCTCTCCAGAAAAAACATCAGGGACTGACTGATTTTCTGCAAAAGGTACAGGGAGTGGACTGCTGAGGACTGGGGCAAAATCATTTTCTCTGATGAATCCCTTTTTCGATTGTTTGGGACATCTGGAAAACAGCTTATTCGGAGAAGAGGTGAGCGCTACCACCAGTCTTGTCTCATGCCAACTGTAAAGCATCCTGAAACCATTCATGTGTGGGGTTGCTTCTCAGCCAAGGGAATCGGCTCACTCACAGTCTTGCCTAAAACACAGCCATGAATAAAGAATGGTACCAGAATGTCCTCCAAGAGCAACTTCTCCCAACCGTCCAAGAGCGGTTTGGCGCCCAACAATGCCTTTTCCAGCATGATGGAGCACCTTGCCCTAAAGCAAAGGTGATAACTAAATGGCTCATGGAACAAAACATAGAGATTTTGGGTCCATGGCCTGGAAACTCCCCAGATCTTAATCCCATTGAGAACTTGTGGTCAATCATCAAGAGACAGGTGGACAAACAAAAACCAACAAATTCTGGCAAAATGCAAGCATTGATTATGCAAGAATGGACTGCTATCAGTCAGGATTTGGTCCAAAAGTTGATTGAGAGCATTCCAGGGAGAATTACAGAGGTCTTGAAGAAGAAGGGGCAACACTGCAAATATTGACTTGCTGCATTAACTCATTCTAACTGTCAATATAACCTATTGGTACTCATAATATGATTGCAATTATATTTCTGTATGTGATATAAACATCAGACAAACACTAATAAAAACCAGAGGCCAGCAGATCATGTGAAAATATAATTTTGGTGTCATTCTCAATACTTTTGGCCATGACTGTATATATATATATATATATATATATATATATATATATATATATATATATTCTCTATCTCAAGTCTTGGAGCAGAAATACTTCACATACAGAATCTGTTGCTATAGTGAGCTTATTGTTCTGTTCATGATTGCAGTTTGTGAGCTCCGATCTCCTTCTATGGGTGAATTTCTTTGGGGTCTTGAATCCTCTGGCCGGTTAAAACACGTGAAAACAATCCTAGATGCTGGTATCTTCATTGTAAAGGTAAGATGTGTTGTATCTGTTCATATTCTAGTGCTGCTTGTCTGATTTGTACTATTCTAGGCACGGACTGTACAAAAATGATCCTTTTAGTGCTGAGAATAAACGAGATTTGTAATTATATAAATGTGTAATATTTTACATTTAATTTGCACATTTAGGCCGTGTCAGAAGAGGGCGCCAGCGTGCTCGTTCATTGTTCTGATGGATGGGACCGCACCGCTCAGGTCTGCTCTGTATCCAGTCTGTTACTTGACCCCTATTACCGAACCATCAGAGTATTTATGGTAAGAGGTTTCATTTCATATACTCTATGTACTGGTGGAGATTTACGGAGTTGATATTTTTTGCATAGTGTAACTTTTATTTTTCCCAATTACTATTAGGTGTTAATTGAAAAAGACTGGATTTCATTTGGACACAAATTTAATCACAGGTAACCCTGGTCACTGCACATATGTTGGAAAAGTCAAACAGAGTCACTTATTTACAGAGGGCCTTTCACCAAATTTTTCATGTTGAACTGAAAACACGTTGTAGCTTCAGAGCAGAAAAAAAAATAATTGTTAGTTCTTTTTTTATTTTGCATCTCTGTTGCAGGGATATTAACAATCAAAGTATTTGTCACCTAATGAGTTAATTTTCGTTACATCCAAGTGGGTGTTATCAGAGAGCTTTCACTGTGGGGCATGTACTTCTCCTTGTACGATGTTGTCCAATTATAAACAGGCAGCAAGATGCTAGAAAAAGAACACCTCCACACCATATCTTACAGCAGGTTTCTCAGTGTGTGGGTTATAATGAAAGCCCGGATCTCCTGGTCTAACCTCCTGCATGATTAGAATATCAACTGTATTCAAATCCCATCAATCAACACATTTCAGATATGGGCCCAGCAGTCAGTGTGGGGCTAGGGTCAGCACAGCTGAGTTTAGCTGTGTCACTTTCCAAATCTTCCATCAGCTCTCCTCCTCTCAGCAAAAGAGACAAAAAAAAAACACCATACATTCTAATATAATATACTTACTGTAGTTTTTCTGTGCCATTCCCAGTCTCAGGCGGTTTTGGGAGTGCAGTCCACCTGAAAAAGATGTTGCATGCATATACCCCAATTGCATTGCTTCAGCATATTTTTTTTTTTTTTTAAGGTATGGAAATTTAGATGGGGATCCCAAGGAGGTGTCCCCAGTGATAGACCAGTTCCTGGAATGTGTCTGGCAGCTCATGGAGCAGTTTCCCTGTGCGTTTGAATTTAATGAGAGATTCTTGGTCCACATACAACACCATATATACTCCTGTCAGTATGGAAACTTTCTGTGCAACTGCGAGAAGGAGAGGAAGGAACTGATGTGAGAGAATATGTGCTCTGTGTATGGTCACTATAGGCTTGTAACAGAAATAGAATATGGATGGTTGACGTGTCCCTGATGCTGATCTGATCACACGGTGCCCCACAGTCTGGATAACAGCAATCACTTATAAACTGTGAAGGTTGAACCTTGGCAAAAAATTTTCAATAACTGTGCAGGAGAAAAATGTATAAAGTGATGGCATATTGGTAAGATATGCCATCACTTCAGGATTGGTGGGGGTGTCAGACCTTAGGGACTCCCACATATCCGGAGACTGAATGGGTATGTGAACCTAAACCATTTCAGTTTTTTCCTGCCCATCTGGGTCGCTGGCATCGCTGGCAGTGCCACTGTACAGAGAAACATAAGAATGGTGAAATCAAAATGCCAATAATAAAATAAGATGGGTACATGGATTTAAGAATTGCACAGTTCCTGATGTAACCAATGGTCCACTAGAAGATACTTCTTGAAGATATTCTCTGTCCTGAGTAATGTTGAAATCTTGTAGATCTTCTTTCCCAGTCACAAAATGTCCTAACCTGCAGGTCAGTAGCCAAGGACATGAGATACATCCTTGTAACTAGAGGATCATGGCTTTAAAGAGATATTCTTAAAATATCAAGCTCTCATTGAGGCCTCATTCAGACATCCGTATCCACATGTACGTGTTAATGCTAATGCTATTCACATGCCTGTGGATTTTCATGGACTATGTGTCTGTGCAAAACTCACGGAGACATGTCTGTTTTTTCTTCCAATATCACAGATGAAAAAGACCTATACAAGTCTATGGGTCCATGAAGAACATAGACAGCCCACGGATGGCATCATGGTGCTGTCCGAGATTAAAGGGGTTGTCCAGTACTTTATATTACCCCCCCCAATGTGTCTCCCCGAGACCCCTAAGGATTTTTGTAATTACCTACCGTTGCAGATAATGCCTGTGAGTGGCGCAATCACTGGCCGCTCACAGGCATCACGTGACCCCCGCCGATGTCGCTGGCAGCAGCCGGGGGTCTCTGTCTTCCACGTTCCAGGTGGATGCCAGACTGTGGGCGGGGTTACCCCCCCCCCACATCACACCCGGCATCCACCGCACGCTCTGCCTCTCCCCATTCATTGGGAAAGCGCGGTAGATGCTGCGAGTGACGCGTGGGGAGGAGGTGTAACCCTGCCCACAACCCAGCAGCCACCGTAGGGACCCCAGCGCTGAGTCACGCCTCACTTGTCGTGACATCAGCGTGGGGTCACGTGATGCCTGTGAGCGGCCACCGATAGCGAAGCTCACAGGCATTATCAGCAAAGTCTTAGGGGCCCCGGGGGGATACATTGGGGGGGGAGTAATATAAAGTACTGGACAACTTCTTTAACATTACAAAGCATAGGAGAAACTTTATAACATATTTATCCATACGAGAAGAACACTGATAACACAATGATGGTAAAAATGGACACACTGATACCATTTTTTCACATACCTGTTTAAACCTGTACATGTGAATGAGGCCTTCTGCTGATCACTGAAGAGCCCCATTCTCAGCATCGCTAAAAGTCCCATCGGTCAGACCTCCTGCATTCAGAAAGTTATCTCCTAACCCTTTACAGCAGTGGTTCTCAACTCCAGTCCTCAGGACCCACCAACAGATCATGTTTTCAGGATTTCCTTAGTATTGCACAGCTGATAATTGCATCACCTGCACAGGCAATAATTCCATCAGCTGTGCAATACTAAGGAAATCCTGAAAACATGATCTGTTGGTGGGTCCTGAGGACTGGAGTTGGGGAACACTGCTGTAAAGGGACTGTCAGTACAGAAGGACTGTTCAAATCAAGTACAGGCGCTCGGTGCACCGTGGTGGGGCCAAGCAGTTCAGTGCATCTTTCCATCTACTTTTTGGAAACGGATTTTCCAATTTTGACTATGAAGCTACACAGCTACTATGCAAAGAAACACTGAAAGCTATAGAACTTGTGGCTCATTCATATAAGAGAATCAGGCACAGTTTCACCAGTTTGGTCAGTGTCAGTTTTTATCATTAGAGTTTGGCCTGAGCTTCAGTTTCTTCATCTTTTTCCATCAAACAGACCTGGAAAACTGGACAGCGCTCAGATGGCAATTAATTGTTGGCCGATTTTTTTTTTTCACTGACCCATGGATGTGCATTGTTAATTTTGACCTGACACTCAGATAACTATCGTACTATCGTACATTTTGCCACGATTTTCCGTCTCTCAAACAATCACAGATATGTGAATGGCCCCATTCACTCTTCTAGGTACAAGTCGTATCTGGAAATAACACAAATAGGACTCGTACACAAAAAATGTCCGTCTGAATGAGCCCTTAGTGTTAGTGCAGGTTGCAGTGGTGACGGGTATACTTGCAGCTCTCATAATCTCAATATATCAGTGATGCAATCATCATCTTCCAGAATTCAGGAGAGGACCTACTCCCTCTGGTCTTACCTGTGGAAGCAGCGGTTGGATTACATGAACCCTCTGTACAGAGCAGATCACAGTCAGACCCAAGGAACTCTGAGACCACACACCACTCCATGCCACTTCAGGTAAGAGGTTATTCTGATTCCTCCTCTGCACTGAATAAAGCAGCAGAACTCTAACACACCATATACTTATCATTCATATATAGAAACATCAACCCTAACTTTACAGGTGAAAGAAGCGGGGTGACGTATCATGAGCCCAATGTGTCCTTCAGTGGTGAAATCCAAGGCCCAACACTCTTCCCACTTGTAACCATGGTCTACATTTAGGGGTTGCGTCAGAGCTCACTCGTCAGTTCTATCTTCTGCCTGGCACAAATCAATTCACTTTAGACAGATTTACTGACATCTATGACAGCTTGTGACACGGTGATTCATTTTGCACATATTTAGACTGCGATAAAGTATTGATCTTTGGGGGTCAGACCGCTGGGACCCCCAACAATCCCCAGGAGGTTCTGTAGAGCAAGCTTTGAACAGAGCAGAGGGGGAGCATGTACATCTCTACTCCATTCATTCTCTGTGGAACTGACCCCTAGCGATCAATTCCTAAATCCCGTTGATAGGGGATTACTTATATACTTGGTACAACCCCTTTAATAGGGCATGCGGATGTCCCTGATCGGGAACTTTCTATATAAACGCATAATATAAAGTCGAGTTTGGGTCAGGAGACCTGAAGCCAGTCTTTGCATTGAAGCATACTCAGACCGCAAAACACACGTGTGAATCCAGGCAAAAGCTGTTTTTTTTTGTTTGCCTGTACAAAACAGACCAATTTTGCAAGTGTGTTAGATCCAATTTTCGGGCATATTTAGTCCACATGTCCGTTTTTATCAATGGTTTTGCCATATGCAAAAACAACATGACAGAGGTTTCCCAAGCTTCTTCAAGTACCCAGTCAGTGAAAATGAAGAATAGCAGTAGGATGCAACTTGGATGTCCGCAAATAAGGTCAATGTAGGGGATGTCTCTGTTTATATACAGACCATCAGTCAGCAAAATAACAGAACGGACATGTGAATAGTGTAAGGATAGGATGTGTCAGTGTGCTGTCCGAGTAATGAGGCCCAACTTGCCACCACATATTTTCACTAATCTGAAGTCACCAGCCATAGATCAGCCACTGAGGGACTCATTAGGACTCGCTCACATTGCCACGTAACACGGCCGAGTGCTAGTGCTATGTGATGTTTTATCGGATAGCACTCGGACCAATAATATACTATGTTATCCGAGTGCAGTCTGATGTACGTGCACAGAGACAATGGAGAAGATGGAAAAATTAAGTCCTCCATCTTCTCCACACCTGTGCTGCAATTCTTCCATGCGAGAAAATTGGATCACACTCAGAGTTAAAGCAGAGTGTCATTAGTATAATCGGCCCAATTCTCTGGCATGGGAGAATATACAGCATTGTGAGCTAGCCCTTCATGTGTGTACCATGAGCTAGCACGTCTTAAGAACATATATCATGAGAATTGCTCGATGATAATCTTCTGTACTTGTGCATATACTAACTCTTCAAACTTATTTTTCACCATGGAAGGTTTTGGAGGGGCCTCTATAACCGATTTGAGAAAGGAATGCACCCTCGCCAGTCAGTCACTGATTTTCTACAGGCAGTAAAAGAAGAGACGCAGCAGCTGGAGGAGGAAATGGAGTTCATGGAGAAGGTGTGGTAGAAATACTGAAAATCCAGCTTCCTGGCCTATATGTTTTTGATGTTTATACCTCCGCTTAGGTTTCAGTGTAAACCAATTCAGCTTTTAATGGTGACTGAGAAACAATTTTAAATGATTATATATAAAAACCCTGCACAAGATAAAAAAGAGGCAATCATTTTTAGCCGATGCCCTACGTCTTTGGTGTTCTCCAACACAATAACTGGAAGAGAGCACCATTAAAGGGAATCTGTTACCAGGTTTTTGCTACCCATCTGAGTGCAGCGCAATATAGGGGCAGAGGCCCTGATTCCAACAATCTGTCACTTACTGGGCTACCTGCTGTCATTTTGATAAAATTACTGTGTTATCTGCAGCAGACCCCGCCCACATCACTGATTGGCAGTTCTCTGACTGCTGAGCTCTGTATAACCCTGCCCACACCACTGATTGGCCACTTTGTGTATACTAGATTTGCAGAAAGCTGCCAATCAGTGATGGGGGCGGGGTTGTACAGAGCTTATGAATATGTAGGACTACCTGGCAGCAGGTTTACTAGTCCCCAATGATAATCTGCTTGCTGATAAAATAGTGATTTTATAAAAACTACAGCAATCAGACCATTAAGTGACACATCACTGTAACCAGGGTCTCTACCTTGTGTCTTTTCAATGTCAGTAATGCCTGAGCACTGTGGCGTTATGGCTTTCTTATGGCACCAGAGAAGTTTGTTCATTGGTATAAAGTTTTCAAGTAAAGGTTCATTTAGGCAGGCCAATAATTGGGTTAGGGAGCGTTCCCTCATTCCCAACTGTTGGCTGTCTAAACAGGCCATCAAACATCCAATGGAGGGGCAAAGCATTCATTGGTGTGATAATTTTTGAGCACGTTTAAAAATTATCATTAGCAGCACATTGTCCTGTGTAAACGAGAAATGTGCTGACGATAACATAAGTGCGGCCGGCCTTACTAAACAGACCATTAAACCACTGCTGATCGACTTGCATGTAGAGGTTACATTAACATGCCCTAACCCAATGTAACTTTTGCTCTTGTCTAACAATTTTTCCTTTAGAGATTAACAAAACTGGAAACTCGAGAGTCAAATGAAACCTACAAGAATCTCAATGACCAGCCAAAAATCCACAACTTCCAGATATGCATCACCAAACACTCTCCGGCTAATACGCCCCAAGATTACAGCACCAACCTGAAGCTGTTTCCCTCTCGTAGTTCATCCCAAGGTGAGGAGGACTCGGCCCTGATCCTAACCCAGGACCATTTGAAGAGCTCGGACCCCGACCTGTCGGCTAACAGTGACCAGGAATCTGGGGTGGAGGACTTGAGCTGCCGGTCTCCGAGTGGTGGAGACTCGTTACCCAGCGAGGACAGTGGGAAGGATCCCGATTCAGATGAAGCAGTGTTCCTGACTGCTTAGAGGTCTTATTAACCACTTGCTATTATATTAGTGCTTCTATTTATTTATAGGGAGTGATGTAAGCTGGGAGGGATATACTGGGGGAAAAAAAACCATATCGACTTTGTTCACATGTATCAGTGGTAGTTTGTGCAGCGGAGACCAGATACTAATGTCCTATATAGTCGGTCTGATCCAGGCAATTGAACGACTGACAATTGGAAAAGTGCATACACAGGTTGACGAAACAATGACGGGGACACAATGATCGCTAATAATCTGGTATCCTGTTATCAGCAGCACGTCTCCTGTTTACACTGAGTAATGTGCTGCCGTTAAGAATTTTAATGAATGCATAAAATGTATCGCACCCAATGAAACGGTGCTTTCCTAGTTTGTCTGCCGATTGTGGTCCTGGTTAGATGGGCCAATAATCGTATGTTGAAATGATTCCTATGAGCGCTCGTTCATCGTTTATTGGCTCTACGCCTTAAGTGCGTGTCTGCAGCCTCCGGGAATATTCAGAAACAGTTATCTTTTTTTAAGAGCCAACCTTATAATGCATTTTGTTTCCTTTCATGATTTCAAACCACATGTCCGTGGAGCATGAATCCTGTCCCAATATATTTGTATATTTAAGGTTTGTCATTGACAAAGGTGCCCTGTACTGGAAATATGGACACTTACATGGTTTTCGGGTTTAGGTCCACTGTGTGAAAGATCTGAATGTGCTTTGCTTCTGTGTAAGTTGCTGGTAGACTAATGGTGGTCATCCAGGATCTGACATTGGGTATTAATTCCCTACCTCCTAGTTATGTTAGGCATGACTATCACATGTAAGGTTCTTGCCACCTGGCCGAGAAAAGTTCGAAAAAAAGGACGCAAGCATAAACTGTTTGGCCTGTGACCACAGCAATTTACAGTAAAACAATGTGATTTTCGTCACATGATTAAAACCATGACCCAATGTCTATGGCTGAATAATCCCTTAAAGACTAATGTTTTGTGCTATGGTATACCATCGGTCCGATCTTCTGTAACTTTATACTGTTTCCACATAGACTGCCAATGAAACAAAACTTCAGAATCTCATTTGGAGACTTTAAAGGGGCTGTCCAAGACTTTATTGAAGGCCTATACTTGATCATCAATGTCTGATTGATAGTGCGTGCTGTAGCTGTTCCTGTGTCAACGGTGACCAGAAATGCTCAGGTGCCGAGCTCTGTTGACGGAGTACTACATATCGGCCACCCATTCAAATCATTAGGGGGCAGATGTGTAGTACGCAGCCGCAGCCACTATTCCCTCCACAGAGCTCTGCAGTGCAGCTCCGCTAATGAGCACCCCAATTGATCAAACATTGATGCCTTATCTTAAAGAGGTGGTCACTACATTGTATAATGCCCCCATCAAATTACACCTTTCAAATACCTGCAGCCGGGGTCACGTGATGCAGACTGAGCAGTCAGCAATAGCGCCACCCACAGGTACATATGGAAGCAGGAGGTATTTACAAAAACATTTATTTAGTTAACATGTGTAAATCGATGGGGTCATTATACAATGTAGTGGACCACCTCTTTAAAGAAAAGCCATCAATGTTAAAGTCCGGGACAACCCCTTTAATTATTAATCGGTATCGGTACAGATCTATTAGACTTTTCAGAACTTCAAAATAGGTCCATCCTTCAAACAGATGCCAAAAAGTACAGTATGTTGCAAACTTTAATGGAAGCATTCCTGTATGAATACAATATTGGAGGAAATAAAGAAAAAAAAACAAAAAGCTTTGGCACTTTTATGTAGGTCTCCAGAATATAGTGGGGAGAGACTTTCTTATTGACTTATATAAGTGAGGTAGAGCAGTAACCCCAAAGAAATTGAAAAATCAGCTGTGGTCCCTATAGGATGGCCCTACACATTGCATTTCCCATCACTTTTTTGAGAATACATTGGGGTGGAAAAATAAGATACAAATAAAGCAGATAATAAGAATTTATAGTCCAGAATTTACTGGTCACTTTTGTATTTCTGTAGGAATTCCAGCTCTGTACGTTGCAGATATCCGGCCCATCAGCGGATTAGCGGGATCCCGCGTACTTGAATCCTTGCATGTTATCTGGGGGCTAAGAGCCATAGGGTTCTCTCTAAGTGCTTCCGACACTGGTTTTCAGAAAACGTACTGATCCTTTTATATTCGTGCTGCACGGTAGTTACATGTGGGGTCTCAGCGTCACATTACTGGGCTAGTACTAATATGGTAAGAGTCAATGTTGTGTAGTATCCCCCCGCCATCCTTTACGTGTCTGCCTGCTGCATAGCGGACGGCTGCCATCTTGAATGCTCATTGAAGCTGCTATTAGTTTTTTTTGTAAATTGCATGGATAATCTTACCAGAATAATCGTTCTCACTTCTTGACTTGTCTGCTCATTGTGACCAATATCATATTGGTTTTCTAGACGAGTTTACAAGCGCTTGTAGTGCTACAATACAAGAACAAAGCTACTAGATGTAATAGGAAGATCATCATAAAATGACCGTCCCTCCCAACTGCAGATTCCAAAATCTTCTGAAGATGCAGCTTATAAGTGAGGTCCGTGATAGTCAGAAGCAGCGTCTTCTTCCCATGATCTGTGCCTGGGGTGGTAGCCCAGCGATGTAGGGGCTGAGCCGCAGTAACAGACATGGGGCCGTGTCTGCGGGGGAAGGTGGGGAATAGAGTTTTCATTTTCTAATCCAGGACAACCCTTTTAAAAGTAGAACTCCCAAAAACAATGAAAGGGAAAGCCTCTTAAAGGGACACTAATCCTCGAAATGAATGAGGGCAAAAAATAGAGCAGCTCTTACTTTTGTCCAGTCTCAACATGATCCTAAAAGAGATGGGGCCAGAGTCATCAAGAGCGGCGCTGTTCACATTGGTCTTGATGAGGAGGTGTGCTGGAGTCAGACAGACGCTCACGGTTCATGAAAAGGTGCATGCTTCTTCCTGAATTGAGAACGCACCGTGGGTCAATAAACAAATATGCAACATGGGAATGAGATTTTGTGGCTATTTATGGTACAAAGATTTAAAAAAAAAAATCCGGACAAGCGCTGTGTGTGAGCAAACCCCAACGGTGGAGCCGCAGGTCTTTTGGGAGTTCTCCTTGATTGCAAAGGGTTTTGTGTGTTTTTTTTATATATATTATTTATGGTTTATTTATTGATGCCATCATTGCTTATTTTTGTGACGAGTATAATAAAATCATGATCTATTTTTTTATTTTGTGTTGCATATTTTGGCTGTAATTTATATGCAGAAATTGATTTTTGTTTTAAGATATTTTAAAATATGTTGTCAAGCAATATTACCCTAATTGTGACTATATCAGTACAAAGTACGTATGTAAAGTAGTTTATTCCGTAATGTGCAATTAGAATATTTTTGTAAACTCCCTTGTGTTGTGTGTGTGCTGGTGTGTATAGATTAGATTGGGCCGCTGTCCTTTACGGACATAGCATTAGAGTCATTTATGCTGCACTTATAGAAGATGCTAAAGAATTACACTACAGTTTTTTTAATACAATTTTCTTTTCTTTTTTAAAGCAATACTTTACTCACCCTCTCTGGGTCTAATGCAGAGTGTCAGCTATTTGTCACATTGACAGCGCTGCAGCCAGTCAGTGAGTTCAGTGACTCTGAGCAAGTAGTGCCGTTAACTCGGGCAAAGCTGCTGATCTCAGTTATTGGTTGCAGCGCTGTCGACGTGAGGCCAAAGGACAGTAACAGACACTGGGAGCAGTGGCAGAGACCATGTGCTGGACCCAAGGAAGGTGACTAGTGCACAGTTACAAAAAAAAACAGCTGCACCAACGGGTTAAAGGAAAATCCCTTTAACCCTCAACTGGTGAGGTGGGGGTCGCCACACCCCAGGGAATTTTTGTTCGGCTGCCATTCATTGAAAAATGCTGGTATGAGGATACGTGTCTCACTAGCTTCCATCCATTTGTGGGTGTCAAAAATTTGTTACACTCATATGCAATCAATCGCCAATAAGAAAACGATTAAAACAAACGTGATCTTCGCATTTTCTGTAAAAATAAGAGATTTCTAAACACTGGGGTATAGGAAACCCCACCTCACCAGTTGCGTGACATAAACCCCACCTCACCAGTCGAGGGTTAATGAACCAGATAATCTGGCACAGATCAGCAATGGAATGGGGAATTTTACAAGATCAGAAGCAAGAAACTGAGCAGAAAATTAGGAAATTACCCTGATAACATTTTGAATTAGCAGCTTGTTTTTGGGCTCTCTATACCAATCCAAGGGAGGTTTGTATACTTTATGACGGACATGTAATAATTCAGAATATTTGATGATTTGGAATTTATTAGATCCCCAGGTGAATTACCCCAATACTATAAAATGGACATAAATGACACATAAATCTGTGCGGTTACAAAGTAACATTGACGCTCCTCCCCAACTCCCCGTACAGAATGACATGCCCTCGGGTCAGGAGTGTCTACAGCTTCATAGAAAT
>NW_027364001.1:0-35000 GCF_046119375.1 Phyllobates terribilis | reverse complement strand
ACATAGGGCCGAGTCCTATCCGATAAAACATCACATAGCATTCGGCCGTGTTATACGACAGTGTGAGCGAGCCCTTAGAGTCAAGGAATATTTACATGCAAATGATGATATTACTCTCCAAGTGTATATTTTTTTAGGCGAGTTCATAGTAAATGCTTTGCCTTTTTGACATGTGATCAACTAAAGAACAAGAAAGATTTAGGACCTCCCCTATACAGAAACGGAAAATAGTTTGGAGGACTTGCATGTCCTTTTTTATTTATTATGAGAAAATCATAAAAGATCCCGTTTTTTAACCATGCTGTGACTTTCTGCTGAGGGAGAGGGAGAGAGCTGCCCTATTCAGAGTCTGTAATAAGACCTGCTGACAAAAGTGTTGAAGATACAGTCTAATGTGAATTAACAATGAAAAAAAGTTAATTTAACAAATGGCTTGTATTTTTTAATACAAACTTTTTTTGTGTTTACAGCTCCTTTAAAAGGAATCTGTCATCAGGTTTTTGCCACCTAATCTGAGAGCAGCATAATGTAGGGTTAGAGGCACTGATTCCAGTAATGTGTCACTTACTGGGCTGCTTAGTGTTGTTTTGATAAAATCATTGATTTGTCAGAAGGTAATTATTACTAGATGACTAGTAAGTTCTGTAGGACCCCACCCCCATCACTGATCAGTAGATTTCTGTGTACACTGAGCATGGGCAGAAAGCTGCCAATCAGTGTTGTGGGCGGGGCTATACAGAGCGCAGCATTCAGAGAGCTGCTAGATCTGCAGCAGATAAAACGGTGATTTTCTCAAAATGACAACAAGCAGCTGAAAAAGTGACACATCGCTGGAATCAGGGTATCTGCCCCAATATTGTGCTGCTCTCAGATGGGGCAGCACAATTAATATTATGCCAAATTAATTTCCCGTGAACTATCACATGATCTATCACGGGGATCATGTGACATGTCACGTGATAAATCAGGTGTGTGGAGGGGGCCCTTGCTACTCTTAATCCACCCCTGAGTGAGACTAATACTGTACAACCAAATTGGCTCAGCACAAAAGGTTTCTTCAGATGTGGAGCCAATCGGTGCAAAGCGTGTCTACATGCGGTTAAAACAGATAGTTTTATGTCCTTAAGTAATGATAGAGAATATAAAATTCATGATTTCCTCAATTGTAATTCATCAGGGGAGTCCCTGTGGATTTTCACATTGGATACCACAGGGGTTAAATTCAAGACAGGATCTGATACTGCAGTATTAAGAAATATAATTCTGCATTTATTTCCATGCATGTACACTGGGTACGGAAAGTATTCAGACCCCTTTACATTTTTCACTCTTTGTTTCATTGCAGCCATTTGGTAAATTCTAAAAAGTTCATTTTTTTCTCATTAAAGTCCACTCTGCACCCCATCTTGTCTGAAAGAAAACAGAAATGAAGAAATTTTTGCAAAATTTAATAAAAAAGAAAAACTGAAATATCACACGGGCATAAGTATTCAGACCCTTTGCTCAGTATTGAGTAGAAGCACCCTTTTGGGCTAGTACAGCCATGAGTCTTCTTGGAAATGATGCAACAAGTTTTTCACACCAGCATTTTGGGATCCTCTGCCATTCTTCCTTGCAGATCCTCTCCAGTTCCGTCAGGATGAATGGGAAACGTTGGTGGACAGCCATTTTCAGGTCTCTCCAAAGATGCTCAATTGGGTTTAGGTCAGGGCTCTGGCTGGGCCAGTCAAGAATGGTCACATAGTTGTTCTGAAGCCACTCCTTTGTTATTTTAGCTGTGTGCTTAGGGTCATTGTCTTGTTGGAAGGTGAACCTTTGGCCAAGTCTGAGGTGCAGAGCACTCTGGAAGAGGTTTTCATCCAGGATATCTCTGTACTTGGCCACATTCATGTTTCCTTCAATTGCAACCAGTCGTCCTGTCCCTGCAGCTGAAAAACACACCCATAGCATGATACTGCTGTTATGATCTGCTACAAGAACTAAGGAAAGAGAGGAAATCTGTCCATACAATAGAACTAAGCTGATTCCTTACGATGCAGCGGGCAACCTGTTCCTTGCAAACAGACCCGCCTATGTCCGCGGCTAATCTGAACACAGACCTATAGATTAAAGGGAGGGGTCCCTAAAAGAACTAAGGACTGGGACAAAACTGGACACCTCCTGGCAGAAGTAGTAGCAGAAGAAGACAAACAGACAAAAGTACTTAGTGGTCCAAGGACCAAACAAACTAGAGAGATACAGTAGGTACAAAGCACCTGGCTAGATTAAGAGTCAAAGTAACACTGAAGTCCAGCAAAGCCTGAAGGGCGGAGCTGGAATAAATAGGCAGAAGGTCACATGACCACAAAATAGAAAAAACTAACAGGAGGGTTCTAACAACTGCCACCACCATGTTTCACTGTTGGGATTGTATTAGGCAGGTGATGAGCAGTGCCTGGTTTTCTCCACACATACCACTTAGAATTATCACCAAAAAGTTCTATCTTCGTCTCATCAGACCAGAGAATCTTATTTCTCATAGTCTGGGAGTCCTTCATGTGTTTTTGAGCAAACTCTATGCGGGCTTTCATATGAGGAGAGGCTTCCATCTGGCCACTCTGCCATAAAGGCCCAACTGGGGAAGGGCTGCAGTGATAGTTGACTATGTGGAACTTTCTCCCATCTCCCTGCTGCATCTCTGGAGTTCAGCCACAGTGATCTTGGGGTTCTTCTTTACCTCTCTCACCAAGGCTCTTCTCCCACGATTGCTCAGTTTGGCTGGACGGCCAGGTCTAGGAAGACTTCTGGTGGTCCCAAACTTCTTCCATTTAAGGATTATGGAGGCCACTGTGCTCTTATGAACCTTGGGTAATGCAGAAATTCTTTTATAACCTTGGCTAGATCTGTGCCTTGCCACAATTCGGTCTCTGAGCTCCTTGGGCAGTTCGTTTGAGCTCATGATTCTCATTTGGTCTGACATGTAGTGTGAGCTGTGAGGTCTTATATAGACAGGTGTGTGCCTTTCCAAATCAAGTCCTATCAGTTTAATTAAACACATTTTGGACTCCATTGAAGGAGTAGAACCATCTCAAGGAGGATCACAAGGAAATGGACAGCATGTGACTTAAATATGAGTGTCTGAGCAAAGGATCTGAATACTTATGACCATGTGATATTTCAGTTTTTCTTTTTTAATAAATTTGCAAAAAAATTCTATATTGCTGTTTTTTTCAGTCAAGATGGGGTGCTGAGTGTACTTTAATGAGAAAAAAATGAACTTTTTAGAATTTATCAAATGGCTGCAATGAAACAAAGAGTGAAAAATTTAAAGGAGTCTGAATACTTTCCGTACTCACTGTATGTATCTATATAAACTGCTCCAAAAATAAAGGGAACACTTAAAACAACAGAATATAACTCCAAGTAAATCAAACTTCTGTGAAATCAAACTGTCCACTTAGGAAGCAACACTGATTGACAATCAATTTCACATGCTGATGTGCAAATGGAATAGACGATAGATGGAAATTATTGGCAATTATCAAGACACCCTCAATAAAGGAGTGGTTCTGCAGGTGGGGACCACAGACCACATCTCAGTACCAATGCTTTCTGGCTGATGTTTTGGTCACTTTTGAATGTTGGTTGTGCTTTCACACTCGTGGTAGCATGAGACAGACTCCACAACCCACAGAAGTTGCTCAGATAGTGCAGCTCATCCAGGATGGCACATCAATGCGAGCTGTGGCAAGAAGGTTGGCTGTGTCCAGAGGCTGGAGGCGCTACCAGGAGACAGGCCAGTACACCAGGAGATGTGGAGGGGGCCGTAGGAGGGCAACAACCCAGCAGCAGGACCGCTACCTCCGCCTTTGTGAAAGGAGGAACAGGAGGAGCACTGCCAGAGCCCTGCAAAATGACCTCCAGCTGGCCACAAATGTGCATGTGTCTGCACAAACGGTTAGATACCGACTCCATGAGGGTGGTATGAGGGCCCGACGTCCACAGATAGGGGTTGTGCTCACAGCCCAACACCATGCAGGACGCTTGGCATTTGCCACAGAACACCAGGATTGGCAAAGTTGCCACTCGCGCCCTGTGCTCTTCGTAGATGAAAGCAGGTTCACACTGAGCACATGTGACAGACGTGACAGAGTCTGGAGACGCCGTGGAGAGTGACATCCTTCAGCATGACCGGTTTGGCAGTGGGTGAGTAATGGTGTGGGGTGGCATTTCTTTGGAGAGCCGCACAGCCCTCCATGTGCTCGCCAGAGGTAGCCTGACTTCCATTAGGTACCGAGATGAGATCCTCAGACCCCTTGTGAGACCATATGCTGGTGCGGTTGGCCCTAGGTTCCTCATAATGCTGGACAATGGCAGACCTCATGTGGCTGGAGTGTGTCAGCAGTTCCTGCAAGATGGAGGCATTGAAGCTATGGACTGGCCCGCCCGTTCCCCAGACCTGAATCCGATTGAGCACATCTGGGACATCATGTCTCGCTCCATCCGCCAACGTCACGTTGCACCACAGACTGTCCAGGAGTTGGCGGATGCTTTAGTTCAGGTCTGGGAGGAGATCCCACAGGAGACCATCCGCAACCTCATCAGGAGCATGCCCAGGCGTTGTAGGGAGGTCATACAGGCACGTGGATATATATATATATATATATATATATATATATATATATATATATATATATATATATATATATATATGCCTTTTTGTCATTCTAGTAGTAGGGCCATAATTAAGACATGATTTGTTGAAACGTGTAGGTCTGTAAGCTATGATAGTTGCACATTTGCTGTATTCTTTGTGGAGCAGTGTTTTATATGGCTAATAAAAGCTAAGTTTTAATATTTTTTCTACTAAACAAACCTTTACGCTGGATCATTTGCACTTTTCCCTTGTCTGACTGCACTTACGTTTTGCCCTGGTACCACTTAACTGCATCTCCAGAAGTTTCCCATTTCTCTATTATACTCTTCAAATTACATTTTGAGACTTTCTCCTCCTGCTGTTGCACATATTTTTTTCCCTTCATCTCCACAGGTATCATTAATCTATCAACTATAATGGCCGTACCAGGTCCTGCAGGTCCTGTATCCCGTACACATGACGTGGGCAGTGCACGGCATGCCGCTAGTTTTTATTCTGAGTGCTCTTATATACGGTGGTAGTTTTACACAATGTTGAGCCTGTGATTTGCAGAGTGAAATGTCTGACTGCTAGAACAGAAGTATACGGCAGATTCTACAGCATGGATACATAAAGGACGTCCTGGGGGAATATACCTCCCTCCAACACTCGTCCAGTCCCTGCCTCACACTAGAGACATTTATAATAACTCCAGGACTATGGAGCTGGTCATTTTCTCATAATCTGTGGCCATTATTAGTGATCTCACATTGTACGGTAATATCACCCTGGAGGTTGTGATGTATTTAGTGTAATAGCGCCATCTAGAATATACAGTATATATCAGGCGATACCATGCTTACTATAGTTAGTCGTCTTCTGTGCCCTCTATAGCTATCTATTATACTTTATATTTCTTTATAATAATTTATAATAAATTACTCGATAGTTTTACAGCTTTATGATGTTTATTAATCTGCTGAAATGATAAAAGAAAGTCGAACCTTACAGTGGACACAGGTGGAAGTGTCCTCCATGATGGTGTAGGCTGAGGTGGAGCAAGTATTTAGTCAGTGGGGGATCAAGATGACGAGTATTCCCCAGGGTTCCCTGTTATCAGGGAGGGACCCGGTGTATGCAATCAAAAGATCTTATCCTCTGACCGGCTTTGTGCCATCAACAGGTAATGATCCTCTGTCCGGCTGTGTGCCATCAACAGGTAATGACCATCCGGCAGTCCGACATCAACTGGTCATCACCCTCCAGCTGTGTGCCATCAACAGGTAATGACCATCCGGCAGTGCGCCATCAACAGGTAATGACCCTCTGGCTATGGCCATCAATAGGTCATCACCCTCCGGCTGTGTTCCATCAACAGGTAATGACCATCCGGCAGTGTGCCATGAACAGGTAATGACCATCCGGCTGTGTGCCATCAACAGGTAATGACCATCCGGCAGTGCACCATCAACAGGTAATGACCCTCTGGCTATGGCCATCAATTGGTCATCACCCTCCGGCTGTGTGCCATCAATAGGTAATGACCATCCGGCAGTGCGCCATGAACAGGTAATGACCATCCGTCTGTGTGCCATCAACAGGTAATTATCCTCTGTCCGGCTGTGTGCCATCAACAGGTAATGATCCTCTGGCTATGGTCATCAATAGGTCATCACCCTCCGGCTGTGTGCCATCAACAGGTAATGACCCTCTGGCTATGGCCATCAATAGATCATCACCCTCCGGCTGTGTGCCATCAAATGTTTTTATCTTCTGTCCAGTTTTGTGCCATCAAGAGGTAATGACCCTCCAGCTGTGGGCCATCAACAGGTCATCACCCTTCGGCATTTAGGCTTCTTGTCTTCTGTAAGATGCGATTCTTGAGTCTCCTGATGCTAAAAAATATTTAAAAAATCACCGATTAAACTAATAATCTATCTTGTACATAAGCATCACAATTTATAATCTATCTAGTGCATAAGTATGACAATTTAGCTCACAGAACATACACTATGGTAAAACATTAGACCCTACAAGCAGAAATTTGCTAAACTAACATAAATATAACTGACAAATCAGTAGAAAAATCGCTACCAATGGCACAGCTCTCTTCACATCAACCTGTAACCATAGTAGATAAGAAATAGAGGACAATGCTCATAGTCAGTTATCAACAATTCGGCATGGGGCATCCCACCAGAGACATTATAATATCTAGTAGATTATAGATGGCAATAGAATTTACCAACAAGCACATAGTACGCCAAACTCAAGTACATAGTATGCCAAACCTCGACACGTTTTCCTAAAATAGGTTCATCAGAAGCACATACTAGACAGTGATACTTAGCAAAGCGTTCATAGATATATGCGCCATATGATAAGGTGCTAAAGTGCAAGTGTGTGACAAAATATCCATTCGATTTCAGGTGCAATGCTGCATTGTATGTAGTAAGATGGTGCCCATCAGACAGCATGTATAGGACTAACCTGTGATGAAAACACGAGCAATGGGAAAGTTCAAGCAGTTGCCTTCTCAATCTTCCTCGCCTCTAAGACATCTAAGGAAACATCTTCTCCTCTTGATTTTGGGTTGAGGTGTTGTAGGCATTTCAGGCTCTGGCATTCTAGGTTCTGACATACTAGGTTCTGACATGGTAGGTTCTGGTGTTCTAGGTTCTGGTGCTCTTGGCTCTGGAATTCTGGGTTGTTGGCTTCTCTGAAAAATCAGTAACCTCTCTTTAAGCTGCGTTGAACTTCGAGCTCTTCTTCCTATATTGTTGTGAGGGATCGTTCTGACCCAGACAATATCACTGAACGCCGCTTTATAGTTGCAACTAGGAACCTTTTTCGCATCCTGCGGTGCAGGAGCCATGGATGGAGTAGAACATTTGCCATTGGGCAGGACAGGTGTTCTCCTGGAGTCTTGCTTCTGAATCTGAGGGATGCAAATCGGCTCCTTACAAGCACTTTGTTCCTTCAGAATGGTTTTGTTCTCAGGAGTTTTCTGATTGTTTCACCAGGTTCAGACATTGCCCACTTGCTCAGGACAAGACTTAAGGCCAAATACTCTAGTATTGTCAGTAGTGTCATCACCGCAACAAAAACTGCGCCACGGAAGAGCCAAGAGGAAGATTGATGGAAGCTTGATAGGTGCTTCTTCTGAGATCCACGGGTAGTGGGTCATCCTATAATAAAGAAAAAAAACATAATAAAGTCCTGTATATTTATACCCAATCCAGTCAAACAGAGAGCCCTTGTTATTATACAGTGATGGATACATTATCAAGCAACTTTCAGAAATATCCCATTGAGAAGATCAGGAAGAAGTTTGGGATTCACCTCCAGGGTCCATGGAATATTATTTACAGTTGGACTTTCATATGACGGACGGTCACGTGTCCAGTATGAGAAGTCCTGCAAGAGGCGATATTCTCATTAGCTGATCCTTGTGACCTCCATATTGATGAGAACATACTCGCCCTCAGTGTACTGTAATGTGGGGGGTAGAGCAACGTAAAGCACAGAAATGATAGGATGATACTCATCATCTCCAGAGGTCTCTCAGCACCAAGGTATGGTCAATGAGATACAAGCTGCAGATGGGCCGAGGCTTCTAATATACCCAGGGGTGACATCACAAAGCCCTCTGTGACATCATTGCACAGTTCTATCCATCATGTCACTGATACTTTGGACCTAACTAAATGTCTAAAAGAGAACCCTTCCACATGATTTCCAATCACGCAGCAGCTTCAGTTTTTCAAGAAAAGTTTAAAAAATATAATCTGTGCTGTGATTGGTCACAATGGCACATGAAGCAGAACGTCTTTAGATCTTTTAAAGGGAAAGTGTCAGCAATTTTTTTACAATTGTAAAATTGTAAAGTATTTATATTTATATATAAATACACATATATATTTAAAAAGGTTTTAATGGTATAAAATCTGAAAAAAATATTTTAACTCTTTTGATGTTTTCATCTTGTAAACACTAGGGGGAGCAGCTGCTGATATTTCCATGAAAACAGAATACAGCTAGCTCGCATTACGACTGCAGTAAAAGTGGGCGGGATCTGCTCACATGGGTGTGATGTCACTCCTCCCCTTCTGGGCGTTTGCAAAAAGGTAAATGAGACTGTAGTTTAGGATCACAGTGCGGAGCGATCACTGGTGACTGCAAAGTGATATATAAGGGACAACACCAAAGTCATTAATCACTACAAGGACAAGGCAGGAATGTGGGAGTCAGAGGGGTCACCCCACACTTATATCCCCTCTGACTGTCACTTCCTAAGCTCCTTTCCCTGCCATAACCTCTTATTCCCGCAGGTAAATTCTTACAGGACCCCCCTCCCCATCCCCTTCCCCTGCCGCAGCTGATTCTAAACGTCCTCCATATGTAATAATAGACAGGTACTCACCGGCAGCCTATGGTAATTCACAGGGTAGAACAGGGTACAGCACAGAAACAATATGGCGATCCTCATTGTCTCCAGGGGGTATCTCAGCACCAAGATATGGCCAATGAGATATGAGCTCCAGGTGGATGGAGCCCCCTTATATACCCCAAGGGTGACATCACAACGCCCTCTGTGACATCATCACCCACAACATTCCGTCACATGACATCACCCAGCACCAGCATCATGTGACCCAGCATAAATAGAAAGTCCTTGTTGGCTATAGCAACTATTCAAAACTAAGGTTAAACTTTTCCAACAGCTAAAGGCGGCTCTGTGATGGCAGTTTCTTCTTGTGGACGGTTGTGATAAATCTGCAGAACATCTACATAACGCGACATGTAGAAAATCCTGTCTTTTCCCCTCTGTTCTTCCTCTGGTGCTACAGAGACGGATAGAAGGAGCTTTTCCAGACCTTACAGTGCACAATATGGGACCTAATCACTGATATCCCAGATCTGCTCAGTACAAGCATACCGCCAACCTATGAGGACTAGAAAGAGGGCGAAACCATGCGGCACGCGTAGTCTGGCCACGCCCATATCCACACCCCAAGCCACGCCCTTTTTATGCCTTGGCAGGAGGAGATGTCTGTACAAAGCGCAAGTTATCAAAAGGCTGAAGGAACACTTTATCAACATGAATGAAGGTTTTGAAGGGTATCCACTGTCCCGGCACTACCGGAAGTTCCACAACCAATCTTATAAGGACACTAAGTTTTGTGGGATCCCATTAGTCCCCAGAAAATGGAGGGGAGGTGATTACCTGAGATTAATGTCGCGGATGGAATCCAAATGGTTCTTCACATTAAATAGCTTGGCTCTGAAGGGCCTTAATCACGAGAGTCAGCTGTATGCCTTCAACTCGCAGCGGTATATACTGTATGTATTTTTTATCCCAGTACCAATTGAACATTTACATTGCACTTTTATGAACCTCCTTATATTTTATCAATATAATATGTCTTTTGGATATATTCCTTTGAATCCACCTATTTTATATATGTATTTGTTTCTATACATTGATACCCCTATTGGAGATACTATATAATGTTTTTATTTTTCTCCTTCATTTTTTCCTTTTTATCTCTGGATGGTACTAAGTGCCGAATTTATACTATCCTGGTAATATACACTGATTAACAGACTGTTTTTTATAGCCATCAGAAATATAAGTATATAATTTTTATTCATTTTTAACTAATTGTGAAAGTTTGAACAAAGTCTTTTTTATTATTATTTTTTTCACACACAGTCTATTCTTATTGGAATTCTATCTTAGTTCTATTGCACCTCCATATGTCCTTTTGCACCGTCTTGTTAGTATTGGATCTTCCTCCATTTCTTTGGTTGTATTATCTTTGTGGGGGGCGTTTGGACTTTATTAGGTTACCAGTTTGACTACCAGCGAGAAGCTGACGAAGAGGAACTGTGAGTCCTCGAAACGCGTAGTTTTTTTTGGCCTATACAGGACATCGAAGGAGAAGGAGAGAGTCAAGGCACAGGGATAAGCCCTCCTGATATCCAGAAGATATATATAACCATATCATATTATTGATACAAAATATAAATGCACAGAGTCAATAAAATCATTTAAAAACACCAAACCCCATCCTTACTTTGCAGGATACCTATTCCAAAGGTGTATCTAGGTTTTCTGGCACCCGGTGCAGCAGGGGCTGGCTGGCACATTTTAGCCTGGGGGGCAAGCACACAGCAGTGGCCCATGAGTAGCGGCCCATCCTTAACATGTTTATTACCAGATGCATCATAAGCCTATATTCACACGACCGTATTGTCTAAGTGCTGCCCGTGAAAAAACATGACAGCACTTGGACCAGTTCAGATGAGTGTTTGTAGTGGTCAGACATAGTACATATTATTCTTATGTATTACTTAATGTTGAGCGATACCTTCCGATATCGGGAAATATCGGATCGGATTGGATCGGACCGATACCCAAAAAGTATCGGATATCGCCGATTCCGATACCGGAAACCAATGCAAGTCAATGGGACGCTAATATCGGAATGCCATCCCAGCGTGAGAGAATTCTCCTGATTGTTTAAAAGCCGGCAGGCGGTAAAAAGCCGCCGGCTTTTAAACAATCACACAGCCCCATACTGCTTCCCCGCAGCCTCCCACCCCGATCCTGCGCTCCCCCCGCCACCTCACATCCCGATCGTAAGTTAGGACCGGGCGGGGAGCGCAGCACCAAGGAGCAGGGAGCGAAGGACCCAGGCGGGGAAGCCGGCAGGGAAAAGACTTCACCGCCGGCTTTCCCGTTCTGTGCTGCGCTCTCCCGCCGGTTATTTCAAATGAACAGCTGAGGTATCAGGTGATGCTGATCAGCTGTTCATTTGAAGTAGCTGCGGTGCCCTCAGAGGGTTCATGTGAGTTCATGCTTCACTGCATGAACTCACATGAACTTTCCCACGGCCGCACAGGTCAGCCTCACCTCCCAGACCATCAGACCCATCATGATTGGAGTGTGCGCGGGTGTCTGTGCGATGTGTGCGGGTGTGTGCGCGATGTCTGCGGGTGTCTGCGTGCAGGCAGACATAGGCCGATGTGACACTACTACTCACATCGGCCTTTGTCTGTCCCCCGTCCACTCGTGCCAGCAGGATCAGCTCGATGGGAGCAGTAGTTCCCATCAGCCTGATCCTGCTATTTAAACTGCCCCATATGTTATTTTTGCCCCTATACATCTTTTATGTTTTTAGGCCCCCCATATATTTTTTTTGTTTTTGGTCCCCAATAAATTTTAAATACATTTTTCATTGGTGGCCAGTGGTTACCTAAAATAAATTAGTTCATACATTACCTGATCGCCACCTAAAATAAAGTAAAAAATAAAAAACTACACCTATACTCACCTAGACACCGGTTTATGCAATGATGGGGCTGCTTTACGGCCCCGTCATTCTAGCGGCGGCAGTGGTTTAGAGCGGTCACATTTTATGTGGCTGCTCTAAACTGGAGATCTTCGTGGGACACTCGTGGACTACTACGGAGGGGTAAGGATAAGGTTGTGGTTTATTATTTTATATTTTATTACAGGAGATCGATGGCTTCGGGGAATTAGGTGTCTAGGTGAGTATAGGTGTAGTTTTTTATTTTTTACTTTATTTTAGGTGGCGATCGGCGGGGACAGGTAATGTATGAACTAATTTATTTTAGGTAACCACTGGCCACCAATGAAAAATGTATTTAAAATTTATTGGGGACCAAAAACAAAAAAAATATATGGGGGGCCTAAAAACATAAAAGATGTATAGGGGCAAAAATAACATATGGGGCAGCTAAAATAGCTACTGCTCCCATCGAGCTGATCCTGCTGGCACAAGTGGACGGGGGACAGACATAGGCCGATGGGAGTAGTAGTGTCACATTAGCCTATGTCTGCCTGCACGCAGACACCCGCAGACATCGCGCACACACCCGCACACATCGCACAGACACCTGCGCACACACCAATCATGATGGGTCTGATGGTCTGGGAGGTGAGGCTGACCTGTGCGGCCGTGGGAAAGTTCATGTGAGTTCATGCAGTGAAGCATGAACTCACATGAACCCTCTGAGGGCACCGCGGCTACTTCAAATGAACAGCTGATCAGCATCACCTGATACCTCAGCTGTTCATTTGAAATAACCGGCGGGAGAGCGCAGCACAGAACAGGAAAGCCGGCGGTGTAGTCTTTTCACTGCCGGCTTCCCCGCCCGGGTCCTTCGCTCCCTGCTCCTTGGTGCTGCGCTCCCCGCCCGGTCCTAACTTACGATCGGGATGGGAGGTGGCGGGGGGAGCGCAGGATCGGGGTGGGAGGCTGCGGGGAAGCAGTATGGGGCTGTGTGATTGTTTAAAAGCCGGCGGCTTTTTACCGCCCGCCGGCTTTTAAACAATCAGGAGAATTCTCTCACGCTGGGATGGCTTTCTGATATTAGTGTCCCATTGACTTGCATTGGTTTCCGGTATCGGAATCGGCGATATCCGATACTTTTGGGTATCGGTCCTATCCAATCTGATACGATATTTCCCGATATCGGAAGGTATCGCTCAACACTACTCCTGACCCCACACATAAACTTCAGCTCATCCAGCACCATGACAACCAGCACAGCAGAGTCCTGCATCTGACGCGGCGCCCCTGGGCCTGCTGTGTCGCGCAGCGTCTCGCGCACGGGGCTTACCCGGAACCGGATCAGATGAGGTTGTAGTCTCCGAGTGGCGGGGACCCGGTCCGTGCCCAGGGAGTCAACTCAGTGTGTGGCAGTCTTGATAGATGTTATTTGAGTGTCGACTACGCCACCCGTTGATTTGCAGCTATGGAGCTGCCGCTGCAGGGCAGACCGCTGAGGCCGGTGTAGAATTGTGCAGCGTGATAGTATAACCCCCAACGGGAGGGGTATGGCCTCAGGGCAGCCGACGTGGAAAATGGGGGTAGCAGGAACCACTCAGAGACGGTGCGGTGTAATTCAGGGTCTTTACTGGTAACAACGATAGACCCTCCCGGAGTACTTGCTAGCGAACGGGGCCTGGTCAGTCCTTGAGCAGATGGGATCTCCCCTGGCCAGGCGGAGTTGTAGGCCTCCCAAACTGACTGTACTCTTCTGGCTACCTTGCTAGAAGCGGATATAAGTAGCCCACGTCCCTGAGTGTACCGTGTGGTGCTCACCCGTATGGCTGGTGACTCGGGGCCTTCTAATGGCTTCCGCTCCACGATGGCGGTGCTGGTCCCACGCGTGTGACCGTGCCTTCGGGTTTCTGGGCCTGAGGACCTGAAATCCCCTGCCGGTCGGCTTCTGCTGCTGGGTAAGAGTTAGTCCCCACAGCCTCGGACGCCGGGTCCGGTAAGAAAGCTTCTCAGTCAGGGCGAGCTCTGCAGCTGCCAGCCCCTGACTCGTATTAGTATTGCTCCCACTGAGCTTCTGCTGTTTCTTCATATGACTGTTTCTTGTCTCTACTCTCCTTGACTCCAGGCTCAGGCCCCTGGACAGGGCCTGCCTGTGGAGCAGAGCCCATAGAGCAGCTCTGCTCCCTGTCTTCTCCTCTCAGAACTCCCTACCCTGCCTCAGCCCCAGGTTTATATAGGGGAAGTCCTTCCCCTCCCAAGACTGGGCAGGAGGTGTGGCATGCACAGGATCCCTGACCAAAGGACCTCCCACCTGCTCTCAGACATAATATCTCTATCACTGTGGCAACCAGACCCCTGGGGTGTCACACATCCACTGAGGCCCCTGATCATGTGACCCCTGACTCTTCCCCTCCTGTGATCTCATCACAGCTCCTGTGCGCACAGAGCAGCCATATATGTGGTGGCGGCTCTGCAGGTGGAGGTATGTGGGGATCCCCCATTACTGGGCGCAGGGGGCATTAACCCCTTGAGCACAGAGACTCTTTTGGGGTCTTGTGTTGCCCCTTTATAAGAATCATAAGGTTTTTGTTCTGTTTCCTGTAATAGATACATACGACCCAACTATGGAGACAGGAAGGGAGGAAACGTATTGTTCTCATAGTAAAGGGCCCCTTTACTGGCCCCACAGTGTAATGCCCCCATTATGCCCCTTATACAGAATGTATGATGCCCCCACACAGTGTAATGCCCCCATTATGCCCCTTATGTAGGATGCATGATGCCCCCCACAGTGTAATGCCCCCATTATACCCCTTATGCAGTATGTATGATGCCCCCACACAGTGTAATGCCCCCATTATGCCCCTTATGTAGGATGCATGATGCCCCCCACAGTGTAATGCCCCCATTATACCCCTTATGCAGTATGTATGATGCCCCCACACAGTGTAATGCCCCCATTATGCCCCTTATGCAGGATGCATGATGCCCCCACACAGTGTAATGCCCCCATTATGCCCCTTATGCAGGATGTATGATGCACCCACACAGTGTAATGCCCCCATTATGCCCCTTATGCAGTATGTATGATGCCCCCCACACAGTGTAATGCCCCCATTATGCCCCTTATGCAGGATGTATGATGCCCCCACACAGTGTTATGCCCCTTATGCAGGATGTATGATGCCCCCCACACAGTGTAATGCCCCCATTATGCCCCTTATGCAGGATGTATGATGCCCCCACACAGTGTAATGCCCCCATTATGCCCCTTATGCAGTATACATGATGCCCCCACACAGTGTAATGCCCCCATTATGCTCCTTATGCAGTATGTATGATGCCCCCACACAGTGTAATGCCCCCATTATGCCCCTTATGCAGTATGTATGATGCCCCCACACAGTGTAATGCCCCATTATGCCCCTTATACAGTATATATGATGCCCCACACAGTGTAATGCCCCCATTATGCCCCTTATACAGTATGTATGATGCACCACACAGTGTATGCCACCATTATGCCCCTCATGCAGTATGTATGATGCTCCCACACAGTGTAATGCCCCCATTATGCCCCTTATACAAGATGTATGATGCTACCACACAATGTAATGCCCCCATTATGCCCCTTATGCAGTATGTATGATGCCCCCACACAGTGTATTGCCCCCATCATGCCCCTTATACAAGATGTATGATGCTACCACACAATGTAATGCCCCCATTATGCCCCTTATGCAGTATGTATGATGCCCCCACACAGTGTATTGCCCCCATTATGCCCCTTATGCAGTATGTATGATGCCCCAAAAAGTTTAATGCCCCCATTATGCCCCTTATGTAGTATGTATTATGCCCCCACACAGTGTAATGCCCCCATTATGCCCCTTATGCAGTATGCAGGACATTGCCAGACCTCATGTGGCTGGAGTGTGTCAGCAGTTTCTGCAAGGTGAAGGCATTGAAGCTATGGACTGGCCCGCCTGTTCCCCAGACCTGAATCCGATTGAGCACATCTGGGACATCATGTCTCGCTCCATCTGTGTCACCCTGGCCTGGATGCCACAAAATGTATTAAAGCTGTGTCTGAGAGCAAGGGGGAGGTTCTCTAGTCAGGGGAACATTAGCATGCAATGCCTCCTGTCTCAGGCCAGTAGGGGGAGCAGGCTGCCCCTATAAAAACTGGTGCTGGGGGCAGGGTTAGAGAGAACTGGATGGCCTGTCTCAGCATTGAGACTTGTCCCAGAGCAGAACAGGGACAGACAGTTGCACTGCACCTAAGAGGAAGTGTGGCAGGAGGAGAGCCACAAGCCAGAGACAAGAGGCGAAGAGAGCCTGTCTTGGCAGAAAGAGGACTTAATTTACCAGACTTTGGTGTCTGAGGCTGAGAGGATTCCACATCCCCCAGCAGAGAACCAGTCCGCAGGGGACTGTATATTCCTTGGCCTAAGAAGCCTGGAGGCCCTGCCACAACAGAAGGGACCAGTAAAGCCGTACAAGGCTGGGAGCAGAAAGGAACCCACGTCGCAGGCCATACAGGCGAGAATACACAGAAAGCTTGGAAACGTGGGCTGTTACCCTATCAGGAGGAGATAGCCAGAAGGAGCGCAGAAAGCACGGTAGGCCTACACCCTTACCCTGACCAGGGCCAATTTCCCCGTTGCTCTCAGACATCCAGGTCCCCCTCCTAGCCGGGACTGTTTATGGGTCAATTTACCTGTTCTAGTAAAGACCCTGGACTGCAACCTATTGTCTGTGTGCTCCTTGCTTCTCCAGCACTATCAGCACTGGGAGTCTCACCACCATCACTCCCACCATCCACTATACTGCCCTGGGGCCGCACTCTTCCCGTGGGGAGTCACACTACCCTAGCTGCACACCTCATCAGCCCCAGCGGTCGGCATGCAGCGGCGGTTCCTAATAACCGCAATCCACGGGTGGCGTAGTCGGACATAATCAATAGCACATAACGGACTACCACTGGCCTGACCACCCTGAGCCACGGAACCGGGTTGCCACTACTACTCCCATCGTTCCCAGACTGCCCGGATCCGAGTGCCCCACGGCCCAAGGGGCGAGTCAGCTTTGGCGTAGTCGGCAGGATTTCATGCCCGCAACCACCGGGTACTGCGTGCCTGAAAAAGACTTTTGTAACTTACCTGTGGCGAAGTTTCCCGCCGTCCGGAGTCGTTTCCCGCCATCCGGAGCCGATTCCCGCCATCAGACGCCATCTTGGACTGTTTCCCGACGTCTTCTGCCGTCTTCCCGCCATCCGCAGCTGTTTCTCGCCATCGGACGCCATCTTCAGGACGCCGCGCGGGAAGAAGAGGGGCGTGGACTTCAAAACCGCGCGAGATCCGAAGCTCCGCCCCACGCACCGACGCTGCGCAAGGTCCTGGAAGGGAGAGAGAGCGACGCTGACGTCATCAGGACGCGACGCAAGGTCCTCGTCCAGAGCAGCAGCAACGGAGCCGCGGCCTACAGAAGAGGATCGTCGGAAGGTAGGCCACGCTTAACTAGGGGGGAGGAAGATGTCGGACACAGAGGCGCCCACTACCACCAACGCAGCTGCAGCAGCGGTGATGCCCTTTTCCCTGCCCTACATCCCTGGAGCGGCCTGGCTGCCCAAATACTCAGGGGAGCCCCATGCCCTAACTGACTTCAAGGAAAGGCTATACAGTTTGTTCCACGTTTACCCCCTGACAGAGGAACAGAAGGTCAGCATATTGACAGGGCAGTTAACTGGCGCAGCCCAAAGGGAGGTAAAATCATGGCCCACTGAGGATAAAAGGACTGTGAAGGGTATTCTGGCCCGGCTGCGGGGTACCTTTGACACACGTACCTCCGCTGAGATTAAAATGAGGTTCTATGGATGTAAGCAGCGGGCACAGGACAGCATCAGAGACTATGCCCTAAATCTGCAGGAAGCCTTGAGGGCTATTCAACAAACTGACCCTGGCAGTGTGCAGGAAACGGATAAGCTGCTAACAGAACAATTCATAGAAGGTCTGCTGTCTAGCGCCCACAGGGCCCAACTGCGTCTCATGTTCTTTCAGAACCCCGACCTAACCTTTGCCCAATTTAAGGACAGGGCCATAAGGGTGCTCCGTGAATCTGCAACCAGTGGCGCTATAAACCCCCGGCGCCCTGCTCTCACCAACCACCAGGAGGCGGCGCCCTCCTCTATGGATCCCGTGGGGGCTGATGCACAGGCCCTGAACCAAGCCCCGTCGAAAGACCTGCACCACCAAGTCCAGGAGCTGACCAGGAGCGTCGCGGCGTTGACCAGGACCGTCCAGGCGTTGCAAGTGGACCCGTCAAGACCCATCGAGCTGGCTTCAAGTCCGGAGGATGTCCCGTGGCGTCGACAGAGGAGGATCCCGTCGTTCCGAGGGAGGCCCACAGACCGCTACGCAGAGGATGGACAGCCCATTTGCCGTCGATGCAACCAGCCCGGACACATTTCCAGGTACTGTAATTTAAAAGGGTCCAACCTGGGGCAAAGGGCCAACCCCCAGGCATAAGATCACCAGGCCCTTACAATTGGCGTAATAAGTACGTTGGGGGGCGCCCGGTTTTACCCATGGTGCTGGACGGTATCCCCATGAGCGCCTTGCTGGATAATAGGTCACAAGTAACCACTATCCCTTATGTACTTTTTAAGCAGTATTGGACTGATGCTGATATCACACGGTATCCAGACAATAACTTGAGCATCATCGCCAGTAATGGCTTACCCGTGCCGCAGATGAGGTTCAAGGAGATGACCATTAAAATTGGTAAAGTTGAACTGCCGGCACAGGGGGTGATTATTGTGGACATTGACCGTCGTGAAAGTCACCCTAAAATAACTGTGGGTACTAACGTAATTGAAAATTGTCTTTCAGAGGTAATTGTAATTCTACAACAGGTGGCGGTGAATGCTAGTTCCAGCCAACAGCGAGTCCTCAACAAGGAGATAAAAGCCCTGATGAGACGGCAGCAGGTAGAACTGTCTGGTGGTGAGATCGGTAGCGTAAGACTGAGTGACCCATTCCCCATTTCCATGCCTCCCAAAAGTGAAATGATGATCTGGTGTCGGACTGCAATCGGGTTGAGAGGTAGAGACTACCAAGCCATGGTAGAACCCGTGTACTCAGACAGCAGGCCCACCATTTTGACAGCCCGGGGGGTGGTTGATGTCCGTCATGGGAGGGTGCCCGTCCGCATCCTCAACATTGGGGAGAGGGAAGTACACTTACCCAGGTACGCTACACTCGCCAAACTGTTTGTTGTCGAACACAAAGCTATCAGGGCCGTGGAACCCTTGCCTCCAACTCCTCAGGCGGAAGGTAATGGCTCCCAGAAACAAAAGGAGGACTGGTGCCAGAAACTCCATGTGGGTGCTGACTCCACTCCCCTGCACCAAAAACAAGGAGTCTACCGGGTGGTACAGGAGTACGAGAGAGTCTTTAGTAAGCACCCGCTAGACTTCGGCAGAGTAAAAGGGATAGAACACCACATCCCCACAGGGAGCCACCCACCAATAAAAGAGAGGCACAGACCTGTACCCCCTGCACATTATCAGAACGCAAAGGGCATGCTAAGAGAGATGAAAGAAGCTGGGGTTATTAGAGACAGCTGTAGCCCCTGGGCAGCCCCCTTGGTTCTGGTCAAAAAGAAAGACGGCACCATGAGAATGTGCGTGGACTATAGACAAATCAACCGTATCACCCACAAAGACGCATATCCGCTGCCTAGAATAGAGGAGTCTTTAGCCGCACTAAAATCTGCTAACTTCTTTTCTACTTTGGACCTTACTAGCGGGTACTGGCAGGTTCCTGTGGCAGAGGCTGACAAGGAGAAGACTGCCTTCACCACCCCGATGGGACTGAGTGAGTTCAACTGTATGCCCTTCGGGCTCTGCAACGCACCAGGGACCTTCCAGAGGCTGATGGAATGATGTCTAGGGCACCGAAACTTCAAGACGGTCCTCCTTTACCTGGACGACGTGATCGTCTATTCGAAGACCTACGAGGACCACCTAAAGCACCTGGCCGAGGTGTTCGAAGCCCTGGCAGGCTATGGCCTGAAGGTGAAACCATCGAAGTGTCACCTGCTGAAACCAAAGGACCAGTACCTAGGGCACGTGGTAAGCGCGGAAGGAGTGGCCCCCGACCCTGACAAGGTCACGGCAATCAAGAGCTGGCCAAGCCCCTCGAACATCAAAGAGGTGAGACAGTTTCTCGGGTTGGTAGGCTACTACCGAAGGTTCATCCCCGGGTTCACTAAGATGGCAGCTCCTATGCAGGACCTCCTGATCGGACAGTCTAAGTCCAGGAGCCAAAAGCCGCCCTTCAAGTGGGATAAACCGGAAGAGGAGTCCTTCCGCCAGCTAAAGATGGCCCTCACAGGGGACGAGATCCTGGCCTGCCCTGATTATGGCCAGCCTTTCATTCTCCACACAGATGCCAGTAATGTGGGACTGGGAGCCGTACTGTTCCAAAACCAACAGGGCAGAGAAAGGGTGATCGCGTACGCCAGCCGGAAGCTGAGACCCACCAAGAGGAACCCGGAGAATTACAGCTCCTTCAAGCTAGAATTCTTGGCGGTGGTGTGGGCCGTGACGGAACGCTTCAAGCATTACCTGGCCTCCGCAAAGTTCACCGTGTACACGGACAACAACCCGTTGACACACCTGGACAATGCAAGACTGGGTGCCCTAGAACAGCGGTGGATGGCCCGTCTCTCCAACTATGACTGATCAAGTACCGGGCCGGCAAAACCAATGCCAACGCTGACGCCCTATCGAGGATGCCTCACTTATCTGAAGGTGACGAAGACCCAGAAGAGCTGGAGGAGGTAGAACTCCCCGCGTTTCACCGGTATGGAGCTGCTCAATACTCCCACCGCGTGAAGGAGGAGGATCTAACAACCGTGATGATAAATCCCCTACCTCAACACAGCTGGGCCGAGACCCAAGATAGTGACCCTGCCATCCGCCTGGTGAAAGATCTGCTGACCCAGGAAGATGCCCGCATAGATCCGGATGCTCCAGAGGAAGCCAAGCAGCTATGGAAAGAGAAGAGCAAGCTGTTCCTCTACGAAGGCAAGTTGTGCAGAAGGATTGTCAACCACCGGACGCACGAGCTGACCTGGCAAGTCGTGGTCCCAAGGCGGGATGCAGCTATGGTCCTGGGGGCTTACCATGACAGAGCGGGACACATCGGTTCGGTTGGAAGAAACTGGAGTTCCTACTAAGAGGAAGGTTCTTTTGGGTCGGCATGAGAGGAGCTGTAGAAAAATGGTGCAGAGACTGTGGCCCTTGTCACCTAAGGAGGAAGGACCGCACCAGCCAGAAGACACCCTTGAGGCCCATCGTCACCACGCAGCCTCTTGAGCTGGTAGCTCTGGACCATGTCAAATTGGCTCCCAGCCGGTCAGGATACATCTATGCCCTGACAATCGTGGACCACTATTCCCGTTTTCTAGTGGTGGTCCCAGTAAAAGACTTGACAGCCCAAACAGCGGCCAGAGCCTTCCAGCAATATTTTTTGCCGTCCACACGGGTATCCGGAACAGGTCCTGACAGACCAGGGTCCAGCGTTCGAGGCTGAAATCTTCCAGGAGTTCGGCAACCTCTATGGCTGTAAGAAAATTCGGACAACGCCTTACCACCCACAAACCAACGGGATGTGTGAGAAGATGAACAATATAGTCATTGATCTCCTGAAGACGTTGCCCCTGGAGGAGCGCAGCCTGTGGCCAGAAAAACTGCCGGACCTGATAGACTTATACAATCATATCCCGGTGAATGCTACCAACTGCACCCCGGCTTACCTGATGCGACCCAGACCGGGTAAGCTGCCTATAGACCTGGAGATGGGAGTCCTAACGCCTGAGGACACCTCCCCGGATGCGGACTGGGATACGGAAAGGCAACTGCAGTACAAGAAGGTGCAGTAGACTGTGGAGAAGAGCCTGGCCCAGGTGAGAGAGAGGCAAGAAAAACTCTTCAACCAACACGCCCCTGCTGGTCCCCTAGAACCTGGTGAGCAAGTCCTAAAGCGAAAAAGAAGGCTTCACAAGTTGGACGACCAGTGGGAAAGGGAACCCTACACCGTACTGCAGTCTGATCACGACAACCCGAAGGTGTGCGTGATCACCAAGGACGGAGGAGAAACCACTAGTACCGTCTCCAGAGACCATCTCAAAAGATGCCCCGAGCAACTCCGTAGTGTAGAAGAAGATCAGAGTGACCTTGAACCCGCAGAGGACAAGGAAGAAATGATCAGCACCGTTCTCGGAGAGTTCCCTCAGTCCTGGACTCGCATAAATGATGCCATAGTGGTACCCGTCCTGCATTTCCTGCAACCGGCACAGCAACAACCAACACCAGAGCCGGAAGGTGAAGAGGAGCAAGCGGTTCCAGAGGCAGAAGAGCCTGTTCCAGCAGCCCAGGAGAGTCAACCCTCTGCTGACAGTGAGCCTGCCATGCCTGCGGTAAGCCAAAGGACCCACAGACAGCTGCCTTCCCTACCTGTACACCCAGCTGGTAGCTGTACCCCTAACGCTAGTGGGGAAAGCCAGGTTGGTCCACCACCAGACAGTGGGCTACGTAGGTCAACCAGGAGCACAAAGGGGCTGATACCCGCTCGCTGGAGAATATAGAGCGCACTAAAATTGTAAATAACCTTGTTGCCAAATGTTGAATTGTTTGCAAAGTTACATGCATGTTTGGTAATTCCGTGTTTCAGTTTCTTGCAGTTACTGTAAGGACTCACAGGTTATGGACTTTTTATAACCGGGACCTGGTATGGACTGCGTTCGGAGCCTAACCAAGGAATGAACTAAGACTGTGAAGGACTTGGGGTAGGACAGACCCCCACCTGGTTAAGGCTCCCCGTTGTATTGGTGATATGGACACCCGGTCACAGGCCACACTGTGACCTTAAGAACTCAATTTGTGCGTCGTCTGTCTATTAATGTCTATTAATGTTTTATTGTCTTTGTTTATTGTTTAGTCCCGGAGTACTAAATTTCACTAGGGGGGAATGTGTCACCCTGGCCTGGATGCCACAAAATGTATTAAAGCTGTGTCTGAGAGCAAGGGGGAGGTTCTCTAGTCAGGGGAACATTAGCATGCAATGCCTCCTGTCTCAGGCCAGTAGGGGGAGCAGGCTGCCCCTATAAAAGCTGGTGCTGGGGGCAGGGTTAGAGAGAACTGGATGACCTGTCTCAGCATTGAGACTTGTCCCAGAGCAGAACAGGGACAGACAGTTGCACTGCACCTAAGAGGAAGTGTGGCAGGAGGAGAGCCACAAGCCAGAGACAAGAGGCGAAGAGAGCCTGTCTTGGCAGAAAGAGGACTTAATTTACCAGACTTTGGTGTCTGAGGCTGAGAGGATTCCACATCCCCCAGCAGAGAACCAGTCCGCAGGGGACTGTATATTCCTTGGCCTAAGAAGCCTGGAGGCCCTGCCACAACAGAAGGTACCAGTAAAGCCGTACAAGGCTGGGAGCAGAAAGGAACCCACGTCGCAGGCCATACAGGCGAGAATACATGGAAAGCTTGGAAACGTGGGCTGTTACCCTATCAGGAGGAGATAGCCAGAAGGAGCGCAGAAAGCACGGTAGGCCTACACCCTCACCCTGACCAGGGCCAATTTCCCCGTTGCTCTCAGACATCCAGGTCCCCCTCCTAGCCGGGACTGTTTATGGGTCAATTTACCTGTTCTAGTAAAGACCCTGGACTGCAACCTGTTGTCTGTGTGCTCCTTGCTTCTCCAGCACTATCAGCACTGGGACTCTCACCACCATCACTCCCACCATCCACTATACTGCCCTGGGGCCGCACTCTTCCCGTGGGGAGTCACACTACCCTAGCTGCACACCTCATCAGCCCCAGCGGTCGGCATGCAGCGGCGGTTCCTAATAACCGCAAATCCACGGGTGGCGTAGTCGGACATAAACATCAGCACATAACGGACTACCACTGGCCTGACCACCCTGAGCCACGAAACCGGGTTGCCACTACTACTCCCATCGTTCCCCTACTGCCCGGATCCGAGTACCCCACGGCCCAGGGGGCGAGTCACATCCACCAACGTCGCGTTGCACCACTGACTGTTCAGGAGTTGGCTGATGCTTTAGTCTAGGTCTGGGAGGAGATCCCACAGGAGACCATCCGCAACCTCATCAGGAGCATGCCCAGGCGTTGTAGGGAGGTCATACAGGCACGTGGAGGCCACACACAATACTGAGCTTTCATCTGTGAAGAGCAGAGGGCACCAGTGGCGACTTTGCCAATCCTGGTGTTCTGTGGCAAATGTCAAGCGTCCTGCTCGGTGTTGGGCTGTGAGCACAACCCCCATCTGTGGACATCGGGCCCTCATACCACCCTCATGGAGTCGGTTTCTAACCGTTTGTGCAGACACATGCACATTTGTGGCCAGCTGGAGGTCATTTTGCAGGGCTCTGGCAGTGCTCCTCCTGTTCCTCCTTGCACAAAGGAGGAGGTAACGGTCCTGTTGCTGGGTTGTTGCCCTCCTATGGCTCCCTGCACATCTCCTGGTATCTGCTCCATGCTCTGGACACTGTGCTGACAGACACAGCTACACTTCTTGCCACAGCTCGCACTGATGTGCCATCCTGGATGAACGGCACTACCTGAGCAACTTCTGTGGGTTGTACTGTAGACACTGCCTAATGCTAATGTACCTCTAGGGGTGAGAGCAATGGCAAAATGAAAAAGTGACCAAAACATCAGCCAAAAAGAATGAGAACAGAGAAATGGTCTGTGGTCACCACCTGCAGAACCACTCCTTTATAGGGGGTATCTGGCTAATTGCCTATCATTTCTACCAGTTGTCTGCTCCATTTGCACAACAGCAGGAGAAATTGATTCACAATCCGTGTTGCTTCATAACTGGACAGGTAGATTTCACAGAAGTGTTATTGACTTGGAGTTGTGATGTTTAAGTGTTCCCTTTATTTTTTGAGCAGTGTGTGTATATATATAATATATTTACATATTTCTATTGATCATATTAAAATTGTACATATACACTGTGTTCCAAATTATTATGCAAATAATATTTTCTCAGATTTTCCCAAATTACCTATATGAATTGCAGTCATTGTAATTTTCCAGTCAATAACTATTAGAGTACAATTGAACAGTTTTTGTACAAACTGCCTATGATAACAGTATATTTTTTAAAAAATAAAAAACTCAAACTGCACTCAAAATGCATGTTCCAAATTATTATGCACAGCAGAGTTTTCAACCTTTTCATTTTAATAAAGAACAAAAAAATGGTCATTTTTGAAATTCTAAGCATTAGCAGGTTATTACAAACTGAAATCAAACAGTTTTCAACTCAAAACTTTATTCTAGGTGATGTTACATTTGCACATAGGACCCCTTGTTCGAAAGGAGCTTCTGAACTCTCTCGTCCATTGAATTTGTCAGGTTTTGGATGGTTTCTGCTTTAATTGTTGTGCATGAGGACAGAATACCCTCCCAGAGCTGTTGCTTAGATGTGAACTGCCTCCTGCCATCATAGACACTCCTTTTGATGATGCTCCAGAGGTTCTGAATGGGGTTGAGGTCAGGGGAGCATGGGGGCCACACCATAAGTTTGTCCCCTTTTATGCCCATAGCAGCCAGAGATGCAGATGTGTTATGTGCATCATGAGACGGTGCATTATCATGCATGAAATGATCTTGATGGTCCAGATGGATGGAGTGGAGGATGGCTGGTTGATGGACACCCCATGCAAACACGGCTACAGCGCCAACAAGGAGGAGGTGGAGTAATGTTTTGGGCTGGAATCATGGGGAGAGAGATTGTCGGCCCTTTTAGGATCCCTGAAGGGGTAAAGATGAACTCCATAATGTATGTTGAGTTTCTCAAACAGCACTTGCTTCCATGGTTCAAGAAGAAGAACTGTGCATTCCGCAGCAAGATCATTTTCATGCATGATAATGCCCCGTCTCATGCTGCACATAACACATCTGCATCTCTGGCTGCTATGGGCATAAAAGGGGACAAACTTATGGTGTGGCCCCCATGCTCCCCTGACCTCAACCCCATTGAGAACCTCTGGAGCATCATCAAAAGGAGTGTCTATGATGGCGGGAGGCAGTTCACATCTAAGCAACAGCTCTGGGAGGGTATTCTGTCCTCATGCAAAACAACTGAAGCAGAAACCATCCAAAACCTGACAAATTCAATGGACGAGAGAGTTCAGAAGCTCCTTTCGAACAAGCGGTCCTATGTGCAAATGTAACATCACCTAGAATAAAGTTTTGAGTTGAAAACTGTTTGATTTCAGTGTGTAATAACCTGCTAATGCTTATAATTTCAAAAAAGACCATTTTTTTGTTCTTTATTAAAATTAAAAGGTTGAAAACTCAGCTGTGCATAATAATTTGGAACATGCATTTTGAGTGCAGTTTGAGTGTTTTATTTTTTTAAATATACTGTTATCATAGGCAGTTTGTACAAAAACCTTTCAATTGTACTCTAATAGTTATTTGACTGGAAAATTACAATGACTGCAATTCATATAGGTAATTTGGGAAAATCTGAGAAAATAATATTTGCATAATAATTTGGAACACAGTGTATACAGACCACAAAGTATGGCAGTATCAGCGATCAAGCAGACAAGGGCTGGAGAGAGCAGGAGAGACGTTAGAAAGACGCTCGAGAGAGAGAGAGCAGGAGAGACGCTAGAAAGACGCTCGAGAGAGAGAGAGAGCAGGAGAGATGCTCGAGATCAGGAGAGACGCTCGAGAGAGAGAGAGAGCAGGAGAGACGCTCAAGAGAGAGAGCAGGAGAGACGCTCGAGAGAGAGAGCAGGAGAGACGCTAGAAAGATGCTCGAGAGAGAGAGAGCAGGAGAGACGCTTGAGAGAGAGAGAGAGAGAGCAGGAGAGACGCTCAAGATCAGGAGAGACGCTCGAGAGAGAGAGCAGGAGAGACGCTCGAGAGAGAGAGCAGGAGAGACGCTCGAGAGAGAGCAGGAGAGACGCTAGAGAGAGAGAGCAGGAGAGACGCTCGAGAGAGAGAGAGCAGGAGAGACGCTCGAGAGAGAGAGAGCAGGAGAGACGCTCGAGAGAGAGCAGGAGAGACGCTCGAGAGAGAGAGCAGGAGAGACGCTAGAAAGACGCTCGAGAGAGAGAGAGCAGGAGAGACGCTCGAGAGAGAGAGCAGGAGAGACGCTCGAGAGAGAGAGCAGGAGAGACGCTCGAGAGAGAGAGCAGGAGAGACGCTCGAGAGAGAGAGAGCAGGAGAGACGCTTGAGAGAGAGAGAGCAGGAGAGACGCTCGAGAGAGAGAGCAGGAGAGACGCTCGAGAGAGAGAGAGCAGGAGAGACGCTCGAGAGAGAGAGAGCAGGAGAGACGCTCGAGAGAGAGAGCAGGAGAAACGTTCGAGAGAGAGAGCAGGAGAGACGCTCGAGAGAGAGAGCAGGAGAGACGCTCGAGAGAGAGAGCAGGAGAGACGCTCGAGAGAGAGAGAGAGCAGGAGAGACGCTCGAGAGAGAGAGCAGGAGAGACGCTCGAGAGAGAGAGCAGGAGAGACGCTCGAGAGAGAGAGCAGGAGAGACGCTCGAGAGAGAGAGAGCAGGAGAGATGCTCGAGAGAGAGAGAGCAGGAGAGATGCTAGAGAGAGAGAGACGCTCGAGAGAGAGAGAGCAGGAGAGACGCTCAAGAGAGAGAGAGCAGGAGAGACGCTCGAGAGAGAGAGAGACGCTCGAGAGATTGAGCAGGAGAGAAGCTCGAGAGAGAGAGCAGGAGAGAAGCTCGAGAGAGAGCAGGAGAGACGCTCGAGAGAGAGCAGGAGAGACGCTCGAGAGAGAGCAGGAGAGAAGCTCGAGAGAGAGAGCAGGAGAGACGCTCGAGAGAGAGCAGGAGAGACGCTCGAGAGAGAGCAGGAGAGACGCTCGAGAGAGAGAGCAGGAGAGACGCTCGAGAGAGAGAGAGCAGGAGAGATGCAAGAGAGAGAGAGACGCTCGAGAGAAAGAGCAGGAGAGAAGCTCGAGAGAGAGAGCAGGAGAGAAGCTCGAGAGAGAGAGCAGGAGAGACGCTCGAGAGAGAGCAGGAGAGACGCTTGAGAGAGAGAGCAGGAGAGACGCTCGAGAGAGAGAGCAGGAGAGACGCTCGAGAGAGAGCAGGAGAGACGCTCGAGAGAGAGAGAGCAGGAGAGACGCTCGAGAGAGAGAGCAGGAGAGACGCTCGAGAGAGAGAGCAGGAGAGACGCTCGAGAGAGAGAGCAGGAGAGACGCTCGAGAGAGAGAGAGCAGGAGAGACGCTCGATAGAAAGCAGGAGCAACTGTCAATCACTTCATCACTATATGACTCAGTAATGATACCTATAGCATATTACTCAGGGTGACAACATGGCAGGTCACAGAGTTACTTTCATGATCTAGATTTGCTAAATTGGAGACATATCATGATACAGAGCCCATGTCCATGACTTATGTCAGCTCCAAAGTGAAATATGTATTGAAAAAAATTAAAAAAAATTATATATATACACACACATATACATACACTGCTCAAAAAAATAAAGGGAACACTCAAATAACACATCCTAGATCTGAATGAATGAAATATTCTCATTGAATACTTTGTTCTGTACAAAGCTGAATGTGCTGACAAGAAAATCACATAAAAATCATCAATGGAAATCAAATTTATTAACTAATGGAGGCCTGGATTTGGAGCCACCCCCAAAATTAAAGTGGAAAAACACACTACAGGCTGATCCAACTTTGATGTAATGTCCTTAAAACAAGTCAAAATGAGGTTCAGTATTGTGTGCGGCCTCCACGTGCCTGTATGACCTCCCTACAACGCCTGGGCATGCTCCTGATGAGGTGGTCTCCTGTGGGATCTCCTCCCAGACCTGGACTAAATCATCCGCCAACTTCTGGAAAGTCTATGGTGCAACGTGACGTTGGTGGATGGAGCGAGACATGATGTCCCAGATGTGCTCAATCGGATTCAGGTCTGGGGAACGGGTGGGACAGTCCATAGCTTCAATGCCTTCATCTTGCAGGAACTGCTGACACACTCCAGCCACATGAGGTCTGGCATTGTCCTGCATTAGGAGGAACCCAGGGCCAACCGCACCAGCATATGGTCTCACAAGGGGTCTGAGGATCTCATCTCGGTACCTAATGGCAGTCAGGCTACGTCTGGCGAGCACATGGAGGGCTGTGCGGCCCTCCAAAGAAATGCCACTCCACACCATTACTGACCCACTGCCAAACCGGTCATGCTGAAGGATGTTGCAGGCAGCAGATCGCTCTCCGCGGCGTCTCCAGACTCTGTCATGTCTGTCACATGTGCTCAGTGTGAACCTGCTTTCATCTGTGAAGAGCACAGGGCGCCAGTGGCGACTTTGCCAATCCTGGTGTTCTGTGGCAAATGCCAAGCGTCCTGCACAATGTTGGGATGTGATCACAACCCCCATCTGTGGACGTCGGGCCTTCATACCACCCTCATGGAGTCGGTTTCTAACCGTTTGTGCAGACACATGAACATTTGTGGCCTGCTGGAGGTCATTTTGCAGGGCTCTGTCAGTGCTCCCCCTGTTACTCCTTGCACAAAGGCGGAGGTAGCGGTACTGCTGCTGGGTTGTTGCCCTCCTACGGCCCCCTCCTTGTCTCCTGGTGTACTGGCCTGTCTCCTGGTAGCACCTCCAGCCTCTGGACACTACGCTGACAGACACAGCAAACCTTCTTGCCACAGCTCGCACTGATGTGCCATCCTGGATGAGCTGCACTACCTGAGCAACTTCTGTGGGTTGTAGAGTCCGTCTCATGCTACCACGAGTGTGAAAGCATAACCAACATTCAAAAGTGACCAAAACATCTGCCAGAAAGCATTGGTACTGAGATGTGGTCTGTGGTCCCCACCTGCAGAATCAATCCTTTGAGGGTGTCTTGATAATTGCCAATAATTTCCATCTATTGTCTATTCCATTTGCACAACAGCATGTGAAATTGATTGTCAATCAGTGTCATTTCCTAAGTGGACAGTTTGATGCACTTGGAGTTATATTCTGTTGTTTAAGTGTTCCCTTTATTTTTTTGAGCAGTGTATATATACAGTACAGACCAAAAGGTGGACACACCTTCTCATTTAAAGATTTATCTGTATTTTCATGACTAAGAAAATTGTACATTCACACTGAAGGCATCAAAACTATGAATTAACACATGTGGAATTATATACTTAACAAAAACGTGTGAAACAACTGAAAATATGTCTTATATTCTAGGTTCTTCAAAGTAGCCACCTTTTGCTTTGATGGCTGCTTTGCACACTCTTGGCATTCTCTTGATGAGCTTCAAGAGGTAGTCACCGGAAATGGTTTTCACTTCACAGGTGTGCCCAGTCAGGTTTAATAAGTGGGATTTCTTGCCTTATAAATGGGGTTGGGACCATCACTTGTGTTGTGCAGAAGTCTGGTGGATACACAGCTGATAGTCCTACTGAATAGACTGTTAGATGCTTTTTTCTTGCCATCATACAAATTCTAAGTAAAGAAAAACGAGTGGCCATCATTACTTTAAGAAATGAAGGTCAGTCAGTCCGAAAAATTGTGAAAACTTTGAAAGCGTCCCCAAGTGCAGTTGCAAAAACCATCAAGCGCTACAAAGAAACTGTCTCACATGAGGACTGCCCCAGGAAAGGAAGACCAAGAGTCACCTCTGCTTCTGAGGATAAGTTTATCCGAGTCACCAGCCTCAGAAATCGCAGGTTAACAGCAGCTCAGATTAGAGACCAGGTCAATGCCACACAGAGTTCTAGCAGCAGAAACATCTCTTCAACAACTGTTAAGAGGAGACTTTGTGCAGCAGGCCTTCATGGTAAAATAGCTGCTAGGAAACCACTGCTAAGGACAGGCAACAAGCAGAAGAGACTTGTTTGGGCTAAAGAACACAAGGAATGGACATTAGACCAGTGGAAATCTGTGCTTTGGTCTGATGAGTCCAAATTTGAGATCTTTGGTTCCAACCACCGTGTCTTTGTGCGATGCATAAAAGGTGAACGGATGGACTCTACATGCCTGGTTCACACAGTGAAGCATGGAGGAGGAGGAGTGATGGTGTGGGGGTGCTTTGCTGGTGACACTGTTGGAGATTTATTCAAAATTGAAGGCATACTGAACCAGCATGGCTACCACAGCATCTGGCAGCGGCATGCTATTCCATCCGGTTTGCGTTTAGTTGGACCATCAATTATTTTTCAAAAGGACAATGACCCCAAACACACCTCCAGGCTGTGTAAGGGCTATTTGACCAAGAAGGCGAGTGATGGGGTGCTACGCCAGATGACCTGGCCTCCACAGTCACCAGACCTGAACCCAATCGAGATGGTTTGGGGTGAGCTGGACCGCCGAGTGAAGGCAAAAGGGCCTACAAGTGCTAAGCATCTCCGGGAACTCCTTCAAGATTGTTGGAAGACCATTTCCGGTGACTACCACTTGAAGCGCATCAAGAGAATGCCAAGAGTGTGCAAAGCAGTCATCAAAGCAAAAGGTGGCTACTTTGAAGAACCTAGAATATAAGACATATTTTCAGTTGTTTCACACTTTTTTGTTAAGTATATATTTCCACATGTGTTAATTCATAGTTTTGATGCCTTCAGTGTGAATGTACAATTTTCATAGTCATGAAAATACATAAAAAATCTTTAAATGAGGTGTGTCCAAACTTTTGGTCTGTACTGTACATACACACACACACACACACACACACACACACACACACATATATATATACATACACGCCCGCAGTAGGGAAAATAAGTATTTGATACACTGCCGATTTTGCAAGCTTTCCCACCTACAAAGAATGGAGAGGTCTGTCATTTTTATCATAGGTACACTTCAACTGTGAGAGACAGAATCTAAAAATAAAATCCAAAAAAAAAATCACATTGTATGATTTTTAAATAATTAAATCGCATTTCATTGCATGAAATAAGTATTTGATCACCTACCAACCAGCAAGAAATCTCGCTCTCACAGACCTGTTAGTTTTTCTTTCAGAAGCCCTCCTACTCTGCACTCCTCACCTGTATTTATTGTACCTGTTTGAACTCGTTACCTGTATAAAAGACACCTGTCCACACACTCAATCAATCACACTCCAACCTATCCACCATGGTTAAGACCAAAGAGCTATCTAAGGACACCAGGGACAAAATTGTAGACCTGCTCCAGGCTGGGATTGGCTACAGGACAATATGCAAGCAGCTTGGTGAGAAAGCAACAACTGTTGGCACAATTATTAGAAAACGGAAGAAACACAAGATGACTGTCAATCTTCCTCGGTCTGGGGCTCCATGCAAGATCTCGACCCGTGGGATAAGGATGATTCTGAGAAAGGTCAGGAATCAGCCCAGAACTACACAGGAGGACCTGGTCAATGACCTGAAGAGAGCCGAGACTACAGTCTCAAACATTACCATTAGTAACACACTATGCCGTCATGGATTAAACTCCTGCAGGTCACGCAAGGTCCCCTGCTCACGCCAGCACATGTCCAGGCCCGTTTGAAGTTCGCCATTGACCATCTGAGTGATCCAGAGGAGGCATGGGAGAGGGTCATGTGGTCAGATGAGACCAAAATAGGACTTTTTGGTATCAACTCCACTTGACGTGTTTGGAGAAAGAAGAAGGATGAGTACAACCCCAAGAACACCGTCCCAACTGAGAAGCATGCTGGGGAAACCTTATACTTTGGGGGTGCTTTTCTGCAAAGGGGACAGGACAACTGCACCCAGCAACAGTCCCGAAACTTGAAAGATCTGGAGAAGATCTGTATGGAGGAGTGGTCCAAAATTCCTGCTGCAGTGTCTGCAAACTTGGTCAAGAACTACAGGAAACGTCTGACCTCTGTAATTGCAAACAAAGGTTTCCGTACCAAATATTAAGATCTGTTTTTCTATTGTATCAAATAATTAATTTGCATAATTGCATGAAATAAGTATGTAAAAATTATAAAATGTTATTTTCTGTTTTTTATTTTTAGATTCTGTCTCTCACAGGTGAAGTGTACCTACGATAAAAATTACAGCCCTCTCCATTCTTTGTAGGTGGGAAAACTTGCAAAATCGTCAGTGTATCCAATACTTATTTTCCCCACTGTATATACTTTGTTCCTAAAAAAGAAAAAACCCACCGGTCTTCTATGTGAACATAACAAAGACTATAACTAAAAATCTTATATATTAAAAAAAAAAACTAAAACAAGGTTGACCACATTTTCTTATGGTATTTTTATCTGAAACTTCCTTGGAAAATTCACTGGAAATATCAGAAATGTCTGAAGTGGGGACCTCAATGTAAGACCCCCACCCATTAGATGTAAGGTGGCTCCCAAACCTCACGTGTCGATGCAGCACAGCCATCTGCAGCCACATTTTACGTAGAGCACACGCAGAACTGGGTCATTAACACATACATTAATCCTTTCATTTCGTTCTCCTCTGCTGAAGATGTGTTTGACAAAGACCTCATCTACCAAAATAAAGAGGTGTATTCCCTATGAAGTAACAATACCGTGGCATCTCTTCTTCCCAGGTCCTCTGCGTTGTGCCAATCTTCTGGAAATGTGTGGATACATTGACAACTGGCCACTGCCAGGCCCCTGGTCGTAGTGATTATGCCTACTGTCCAAACTGATTAGACATGGACAAGGAGTAAGGTAACACCCCATTGTCAATTAGATGTAAGGCTATGTTCACACTAGGCGTTTTTTCACTACACATTACTTTCAATGGGTGAAATACACTGAAAGAAGTGACGTGCTCTATTCAGCAAAAAACAATGCAAATCACAAAATACTGATCATACAAAAACCAGGGTGTGAGCATGAGATTTCTGAAATCTCATAGACTTTGCTTGTACTGTAAAACACAGCTGAAAATTTGCATTAAAAAAACGCTGAAAAAAACGCGATGTGTGAACATAGCCTTCAAAGGCACTGCACAGTGGTCTGAAACACAAATTCTGCACATTTGTGATTTTATAGGGTTTATAAGATTACTAAAACAGACGTGTCAGGAGACCACACAGATCCACTTTATAAAAACAAAAACACCTCAGTCATTGAAAGGTTAAATTACAACATTCCTAAGTCCAGCGCTCAAAATCTCCCAAGTCTCCTTACATTATGTAGTAAAGGACAGGTGACATTGGGGCCTTGCTTGTCCACCAGGTGATGTCTTATCGGTGGAAAGACTGTGATGAGAGGTTTGTCTTGAGGAAATTGTGGCGGAAGTAAACTGCAATAAAAACAAAGTATTAGAGCAAGACGCGGGATACATGACTGCAGCCTACAGAAACGTGACAGGTCCGGGGAAAATACCCAACAGCCTCATCTCATCTCAATGGAAAATCCATTTAGGTGGCACGTAGCGTAAGGCATAAAGGGACGTCAGCACCTTGACATATGATCGTAATGGTGTTATAAGAGATCTGATGAGTCCATCATGACAAATCTAGTGTGGAAAACATATGCAAATCCGTCTGGAAGTGCACTGGGGCGTATCACTGCACTTAGACAGCTCCTTTCAAGTGCACGGACACGCCCCTCTGCACTCCCACACCAATCTGCAGACACTCCATTTCCTTTTGACTGGCACATCGGAGCTCTGCAAAAAAAAAAAGGATAATTTTTCTGGGGAGGGACAATCGACGATACTGTTCTACGACTACTTCCATATGTAAAAGGAAGCTGAGAGGACCCTATAAGCCTCCATATTGATTTAAAGTGATTTCTTATTAGTAGCAATTAAACAACTTGCATTAATACACATCATCTATAGTGACGTCATGAGCCGCCAAGCAACATCATTTAATGGCTCCAGTGCTACAAGACATGACTATGGATGACAAGTCATTGTAGGGTACCGATTACACGCGGTGGGGTCTATCAACAGCATGGGACAAAGATATTCTAGAAGTACCTAATATGGTCTGCTTTCTTTAAGGGGTTGCCCACTACCTTGATATTGATCACTTACCCATTGGATAGGTCATTAATATGGAATCA